>NC_141034.1:35712500-35962500 GCF_052040795.2 Danio rerio
AACCATAGGTGCCAATTGCATCTTATATTACAAAATTTGGCAGGCCATATCCTGGCTTGGGCAGGTGATTGCATAACTCCTATTTTGGAATCTCTGGCTCAGGCTTGATTTTAAAATCCTTACATTAACTTAAAGCACTGCTTGATTTAGCTCTGCTGTATTTAGTGGGCTTTTTTTTAGCTCTGTATGTCAACATGCAACTTGTATTCTTCTCAGAGTGGACTCTTTACTGTGTCTGAAAGTGGCTACACTCTTTACTGTGGAGCTGCGATAAAGACCTGTCTTTAACACCCTTTCTATCTGTGTGTCCCTCCATCAGTCTGTCTCCAGATCTTCTGGATGGGAGTCTAAGTAGTGTCGGCTCTTCTTCAGACTCGCCCGCCAAGATGGAAGGAGTGTCTCCCTCCCCCAGTAACTCTCCCCTCACACCCCTTCAGGATCTCTCTCCTAAATGAGCTCACAGGCATCACACGAGGAAAGAGGCCCTATTTCACTCAATTTTACTTTTATCCCGACATGGCATTTGTTCTTTTCCTCAGTTGTCCTGTTATGTTACGTGTAAAGCTGCCCAGGAGAGTATTGAGTATGGGACTCTATAAAGGGCATGGAGAGACTCTGGATGATTTTTGCATCAGCTGCTATGAATAGATGTAAAACATGGGATATATATCTCTATCAAAGCAACAACGTCATGGAGGAGAGTTTTTTTTTTTGTTGTTGTTGTTGATGGTTCTATAAGGCAAATAACTTTTTGACGATTGTTTGAAAAGGAAACCGCTGTAAAAAAGGAGAATAACTACAGGCACGTACTTTTATTTACAGTCTTGGCTTGCCAACCGGTTTTGTGTGTGAGAATTTAACTTATTTTTTGGCTTTTGTTTTATTTGTAAGTATGTACATAAGATTCATGGCAAACGGTAAAGAGTCTGACTGGCAAACTGACAGCTGCCTCTTCTGGAATTTTATTAGCGGTGCAACTGCACTTTAAAAAGGGGCTGAACATCAATTTGAGCTTTGCTCTGAATTTGCATATTTAATTTTTCAGGATTTTTCAAGCAGATGGAAGAAATGTGTTTTTGTCCCCAGAGTTTGGCACTTGGTTCTCTGTTGGAATGACATTTGTGGTCTATATATATACACAACTAATGCAGACAGAATTTAATATTGCAGCTGTTGGTAACCACTAAATCCTTGATTTGAACACTACAGAGAAACTAAACTGCCGGTGTTGATTTTTCAACATAAAGAAATGGGTGTACAAATGTGGTATCTTTACACAACTTTAAGAGAATGGAGCGAAATGTCCGAGCTGAGATGAGTTATCGCCCATTTCTGTTATTCGGGAAGTAAAGGATTTGGAGGAGAATGTGCTTTACAGGTGTTGTTTTCAGAAGGCGACCCATTAAGCAGTTTACCATGTTGTGCAGAAGTGTGAAGAGGTGGAACCCTCCCATCGCTGAAGTTTATTGTGATGTTTTAAATGTAATCTACTGAAACAGTGTGCCATTAAATTTGTATATAAGAGAAATGTACAACTGTTATTGTAGAAGTTCTTCATTTGGGGCTGTAGTTACTTTAGGAAATAGTTTTTCTTTTGTAAATGGTTTTCTAAATTTCATGAAAAAAAAAAAAAAGAAATCGCTTTATTTCCTCAAGCATGATACGATGCAGCTTAAATCACCTTGTGCAAGAAAGTGATTGTTAAATCCTTTTCTTTATTTTGGGATGAAATGAATTGAAAGGGTGAGGATTTTTGTTCACATTACAAGTGACCGTGTAAATCTTTTCTGAATGTCTTTGCAAACAAAAGAAGAAGAAAACAACAACAACAGCGAGTGGGTCATGTAGATCCAGATTCTATCCTGTAGTGATGGGTGAGGTGTATCTGTAGTTTGCTTTGCCGGTTTGTTTGTTTGTTTGTTTGTTCTTTGTCCTGTGGACGTGTCTGATTTCTTATTTAATGATTTTACTCTGTCCTGTCGACTCGTACAGTACTTTTAAAGCCTGTGCACATGAACTCTGCTGAGGAGGACTTAAGTGCTGTCATGAGACTGTGTCATTGTGCTCTTCACTCCTTCAACAAATCCTCTTCCCATCAGATCAGAGACTTCCTGATGTCAGAAATAAATTATTTGTCCAGTTATTTAGTTGTTGTGTTTTATATCACCATTTATTTGTTTGGTTATTGTCTTAAAGAGTACTTAATTATTTTAGCCCTTTTACAAGATGTAAGATAAGCCTCTGCTGTCTCCAGAACATGTCTGTAAAGTTTCCACTCAAAATACCCGTTAGCTCAATTATTATAGCCTCCAGAAATTGCCCATTTTGCTGTGTGAGTACAGTGTAGCTGTTTTTGTAGCCTGTGGCGTTTTAAATCCAAATGAGCTATTTCTCCCCACCCACCATCCCATTTGCGTGTCTGCGTCTCATCTTGCGTTATGTCAAATAAACCGCAATCAGTGATAGAGACAGACTCTGATGAAGCTGAAATACAACTTATTCATCAAAAATACCAAGTAAGTTTATTTGATGTAATTGTGGTGGAGACTATTCAAGCCTTTCTGAAATGATGAGTCTCGCACAAATGCCATTTGCAGTACACGTATGTTTACGGACACCATGCGGCTGTGGTGATTATAGCAGTTAAGATTTACATAGAAATTTTACTCTCTTTACTGTATTACAAACATGCTCCGTTTTAAAAGCGTTTTAAACTTCTAAAATTAATCAGAGAGGGTTGCAACAAATATTTTAATCCCAGTTTATTTGCAAAGAAAATGTTCTCTGGACATGTGTATCAATCTTTTTGGTGGGCAGGGAAAAATCGCACTCTTATGTCACGTTGAGGTGGGTCTCAATCACTGCGATTCCTTTAGCATATTTCCCGTCAAGAACATTTTTAAAACGGACTTGTTGGGTTTACATTACTCCAATATGACAGTGGACACACAATACCTACACCGTACACACAGTTATGTCCAAACAGCTTACAAAAGTTGATTTTGTAATGGGTGCTCTTTAAAACATTGAGTGTCTGTTATACATCAATGACCAGTTTCCTCGTGTTTATTTAAAGAAACTTGAAGAGTGCCAGACTTTGTTGGTTCCAGATTTAACCGATAATTTCTAGATTTTTCTAGGTCTTTTAAGTTGCAATTTCTATCACAATGTGAGTACGCCCTTAGTCCATGTGCTTATCTTACCATACTATGTACGGTTGTCTTAAACTGGGCCAAAGCACGCTTCTCCCCCCTCCCATCTCCTCTGACGTCCTGCATTTATATTACATTCGGGCCTGGGCACGCTTACATCATTGATGATGTGCTGATCAGTAAGCTCTTTCACTCAGCACAGTGGAGATTTCTTCAGTTATATCGTTTAAGTCATTTGAGATGCAGTGACATGCAGTCAAATATTTCGCTCAACAGATCAGCCAATTTTGATGCTCATAAACAATCATAAAGTCCTGGTGCTGCAGGAATTAGGAGGTTTGCTGAAGGTGCAGCGAGGGGTTTGCGTCTTTAATAAACTTCGACAGTTCATAAGATCTATTTATAATAAGAATGATTAATAATTATTAAATGTCTTTTAAAAGTCACGTCTCTCTTTCAGTTTCGGGCTTAGGGATGTTTTGGACTCACACACAAGCGTACTGTGCCAAAGCCCAAGTGAACCATGCTCGGGCACATCTCTTCCAACCAGGCCAGGGAGGGCCAAGTGAACCATGCATGAGCCTAATTCAGAGCACTCACACTTCTCAAACCATCCGGGAAACGTGCCTGCGCACGGTTCGGATAGCATAGTGTAAGTAGGCCCTAAGTGTAGGTTAAACACCTAGTTATTACCAAGTTTACATATTTACAATTATGAGTACTTTGTATGAGTGTGAGTTGACATGGTGGCAAAGATAGGTAGGTTGTGCTGTCGCTTCACAGCAAGAAGGTTGCTGGTTTGAGCCTTGGCTGGATCAGTTGGGGTTTCTGTGTGGAGTTTGCATGTTCTTTCCGCGTTCGCGTGTGTTTCCTCTGGGTGCTCCGGTTTCCCCCAGTCCAAAGACATGCGGTACAGGTGAATTGAGTTGGCTAATTTGTCCCTAGTGTAAAAGTGTGAATGAGTGTGTATGGATGTTTTCCAGAGATGGGTTGCATCTGGAAGGGCATCCGCTGCATAAAACATATGCTGGAAAAGTTGGCGGTTCATTTCACTGTGGCGACCTCAGATTAATAAAGGTACTAAGCTGAAAAGAAAATGAATGAGCATAATAAAATGCTAAAAGTGCAGCCAATGTTTGTCCAATAATTTGGTATGGGATGTCCTGTCTGTAAATAAACATGTATTTGCATACCAGCTTTTGCACACGATCAATGTCATCAGCGTCACAGCGTGTCCATGATGCTTTGCGGGCCAAGTTCGAAATCCAATTTAAACAACCGGGACGGTACCTCATGTTCCTCCTCAACGAACAACACCTGGCGTTCATGAGTGAAAATGTGTATAAACTAGTAACCAGAACTGTTTGTACCATTGTAATACTATGTGCTTTGTACTGTAATCTTGCCTCGTTGATGAATAGGAAAATACTGCACCTGAAACAACCGTTTCACGAACTCTTCGTCGCGGTGCTTGGCAGACAGACTGCACCCTCTGTGCGCGTTCATGTGTTTAAGAGGATGCGTGGCTTTGGAAAGTTCTTGTGAAGGTATTGTTCACACAAAAATGAAACCCTCACGATGTCCGAAATATAAAATACATTTACAGGACAGTAAATGTATTTACTTGTATAGCTTTTAAGCTGATACAGTGATCCTTTGTGTGATAAGCTGCTGTTTAAGAGGCAAAAAAGGGGAAAGAAAAAAAAGGAGGGGAGGGGGGGGGGGGGGGGGATAGGAAAATAGGAACTTATTTTCCTATTTTAGATCAAGAATTTAAAAGATTGACTTTAAATGTATTTTAACATGAAATATGTCTGAGAAAAACGTACTAACCCCCAAAAAAATCTAGAAAAAGAGAATATTTTGAGTTTCTATTCTAGCTCCCCTAAATCACTAAGTCTGCCCCTGTTCATACCTTTATGAAGTTCTTCTGTTGAACACACACACACACACACACACATTTTGAAGAAAGCTGTAAACCTGTAACCATTGACTTTTATAGTGTGTTTTTCCTATATAGAAGTCAATGGTTACAAGTTTACAACTTTCTTCAAAATAAGTTTTTTTTGTGTGTGTTCTAAAGGGTTGGTAAATGATGGCGATTTTTACTTTAGGGTGAACTATACCTTTAAAGCTTCAGACTGAAATGAAAACATTCAGAATACAAACATCAGAAAAGAAAGAACCACTTGAGGGTGAGTAAAGAGTGGGTAAAGTTTAATTTTTAGGTGAATTATTCCTTTAAGATTAATATAATTAAGCGTCACATACATCTTGGAAGAGGATGAGTAAATTTAGGAGAAATTTTCACTACTATAAGGTGGAGTCACCAAACTATCTTTACTAACTAGCTTTACAGTCTTTTCAAGTGTTGATATGCAAGTGTTATAAATAGCTTATATCATTTTGAAACAAGGCAAAGGTAAAATCCTACAAGGCTCCATGCCTTCTAGCTGCAGTTAGGCATGGGACAATAACCATTTCAAGGTTTAACATTTTCTGTTATACCATTCCTACGATACATGTAAGACTTTTTTATAACGCTTTTTTATACACTGTTCCAAAATATTAGAAATGTTTCTTAAAATAAAATATATTGTTCACAGGAGAAAAAAGTTTTTTTTTTTTTACCCAGACATTTAAAAAGAACATATTTTAGAGCAGAAATCACAATACTGTGAAACTGTGATATTTCTATCCAAAGTTATCACACCGTCAGAATCTTATCCCGGCCCATGCCTACTGCAGTAGCTAAGGCGGTTTCCTCTAGTTTCCACCCTTTTCAAGTCAAGTTAGAAGATGAGTCAGTTTTCAAGCATACTGAACAAAATGATCGGTTTATCCCATGAGATCAATCAGCTACTCTGCATTTCTAAACATACAATGTGTTACACATCACTTTTTAAGTGTTATTTCACCCAAAAATTAAAATTCTTACCATTTTCCAGCACTCAAGTGGCTCTGAATTAAACTGAGTTTCTTTCTTCTGTTAAACACTAAACAAGATATTCTGAAGAATGTTGGAAAAAGTTGAAAAAAAAAAAACCTGTGTGGAGGTCAATGGCTGTTTTTCCCAACATTCTTCATTGCATCTTCTTTTGTATTCAACAGAAGAAACGTAAACGATTCTGGAAGAAATGGAGGATGAGTAAATGATGACACAATTGTTTTTTTGGGGCGATCGATCCCTTTATACCAACCAAACCGATTAAGACACTTGTGAATGTCTACTGCTAGTAATCCTGAACATGAAAATGTTTGTAGAAATGACATTTGCTTTATTTGATGTGGCGTCTCTATAGAGATTACAGCGCACAACATCTAAGCAGTGGACAAACATCAAAACATAAAAAAGCCTTTTTCAGCCTTGAGAGATGCAACAAAAAGCCCCAGACACTGAATCTGACGAATAACAACACATTTAATTTAATGTATTCATGTTCTTCTACACCCCCTCCCACTTAACATAATAGTCAGCCGGATGCAGTGCCGGCTCAGTCACTTTTCGGCCTGTAAACACATTGCCCATGGATCTTTGCATCTTCATTGTGTTTGTGATGATCATGTAAGAAGTTAGTTCCTGTTTATAGGGAGTTCCCTCTGTCTTCACAACCCTTGTGGCTGTGTTAATGTCCGTATCTCCTCCCCTCTTCATCATTATAGTTCCTTTTCGGTTTCCAAGAGCACTTCAAGTGCGCAGAATAACCATTGTAAGAAGACCTGTGCAACACAGGAAAGTACCGTGAAACACACACAGAAGTCAGTCACACTGGGAATGCTGGATTTGTGTCACTCACCTAAAACATAAGCAGCTACAAGTTTCTTGTTAACACTTAAGTGGAGGTAGACAGGCACTGTGGATTCCTGCTCTCCCAGAGTTGGGAGCATAAGGGCTGCCATACACACCAGGCCTAAAAGCACAGTGAGGAGACTCGGACCCCCAGATGCTGTACGGCTCTCTGTGGAAGGAGGAGAAAAAAAGGAAAAAAATAATAATAAATATAGGTCTCTGACGCCACCCAGTGGTAAGTCAGTGTTATGCATTACATTTAGTAGTAATATAGATTTTGACCTGTTGCAAATTATTTGGAAAATAGGAAAGGACAAATTAATGAGCATTTAATGATAAATACATTACAAATACTACTTGAATAACATTTTTATTAAGCAAATATAATTTTTGACTTAATTAATAGAAAAAATGATTTAACGGAACTGAACTTAATAAACTAAATGTTAGCCAAACTAACTTAATATAAACTAAAACTGAACAACTGTATGGTTATTAACTAATGTTAGCAAAGATTAATAATACTGCAACACATGTAATACTCATTGTTGGCTGATGTTAATTAAAGGATATTATTGTAAAGTGTAAAAAATAAATGAATAAATACACTATTACTTTTGTGAAAAAGGAAAATGTAATAAATAGGCATGAGCCGGTATAAGATTTTGACGGTATAATAACCTTGGATAAAAATATCACGATATTGTGAATACCAGAGGTGGGAGTTCAGACTGCATGATTTTAGCTCCGATTTTGACTCGCCAACAGGTTTTAAGAAATCGCCAACAAATGCATGAAATCACAGGCAAATCGGTGCTCGTTCATGTGAGAGAGCAGCATTTGCTAGTGTGGGTACCTGCAGGCCAGCGGGAGGATGAGGGAGAAGTTAAAAGCGCTCATTTTCAGTTTATTTGGACCCAAGAAATTGAGGAAAACTAGAGTAAATTTGACAGCGGCACCCGTGTCGGTTTGATGTGTCATATGAGCAATATTACAACGAGGTCAAAAAAGAAAGTTGAAGAGAAATTACTAATTCCCTTCAAACCCAGGTGAGCAAACATGTACATTTTCTGCCCCACTAAAGGCTTCTTTCTCATTACCTACTGCGCCCTGGTTTTGTATGTAATGTATATTATATAATCAACAGTTATTTATTTAACAAAAACAAGTTATTTCGAGTCATTTAACTCAAGTCCAAATCAAGTTTCAAGTCATGACAGTCAAGTCGAGTCTTTTTTGGATATTTGTCAAGCAAGTCTCAAGTCCTAAATTTTGCCACTCAAGTCTGACTTAAGTCAAGTCATGTGACAGGAGTCCCCCACCTCTGGTGATTACTGCTCTAAAATATATTATTTTTAAATGTTTAGGTAAAAAGACAACAATTTATCCCTTCTTTGAACAAAAATTTATTTTTTTGAAACATTTAAAATATTTGTCTGCTGTCTTCATTTGTTTCAAAAAAATTTCTTTACATTTTAAAATGGCATCTTTGATTATTTTTTTTCTGCTAGAGATGCTATTGTACTAAAAAAAAAATGTAAATAAAAAAATCTTACACATACCTAAGGAACGATATTACAGAAAACTTTGGT
Organism: Danio rerio; assembly: GCF_052040795.2. NCBI lineage: Eukaryota > Metazoa > Chordata > Actinopteri > Cypriniformes > Danionidae > Danio > Danio rerio. Next base: position 35,721,035 of record NC_141034.1, read on the forward strand.
GATTTTAAAACATTGACGGTTATCATCACATGCCTAGTAATAAATGTACAGTAATAGCCAATATTTAAGAGAATTTGCACTGAATTTAATGCTTTACTACCTTTAATTTCCTGCAGAAGTATTATTAAACCATCAAAATATAAGGATTTCATAGTGAAAAGAAAAAAAATGCTTAATTAGTTTTTTAAAATGTAGTTATTAAAAATAGCACTGTTTTATATGCAAAAAAAAGCACTTAAAAAAATTTCACATGAAGCAAATGTAAATACTGACAGCTGTACAATCAGTTACTAAAAGAGAGAGAGAATTCTGAATGTATTGCCATATCAGCTTCTTTGGCGATTTCGAGGCAAAACAAGATCAAATTTACAAGATTTTATTAATATCACTTTTCTATAATATTAAAATATTATAACAATAAAAGACATTATCAACAATAAATACTAAATAAGATAAACACATAAATAATTAAAATAGACAAGATTAAAAATTAAAAATTATTATTATTAATATTCATTATTAAAAATTGTAACATTTTAGAAGGATTCACATAGAAGTCTCTCCAGATAAAAATGGTTGTCTGATAACATTAAAAATAGGACATTCCAAAAGTATGTTAAAAAGTTTGGTTTCTGTTGCAATATTGACATTTTGGGAGTTCTTTTCCATTGAGTGAATGTCTAAGAGTGAGTCTCATCTTGTGTAAACAGTCTCATGTCTTATATAGTTGGCTTTTCTTCCCATTACTGGTTGGATTATAAAAAAGCATATTTTCTGACCACCATTTGTTAAGAATAACACCTTTTAGAATTTGTGATGCACGAAATTCAGATGGAGGGCAGGAAGTGATTCTTCTACACAGGAATTGCTATCAGAACATAAAAATGTTTCTGTTTTATGTTGTTTATAATTGTTTAAATCAGCCAAAATAAGAACTGCTGAACATAAAAGGCCCATAAAAGGACTTCCAAACGTTTTTGCTTATAAAGAGGAAAAAGTTTAAGAAACTGGCTGAAAAACAAAAGAAAAGGCGGCAATTAATCAACATTTATTCAATACTTTCCCGTGAACAAACTTTTATTTGAACGTGATAATTTGTTTGACAGTACCAATAAAGATTAAATACAGGCCTTTCTATGTGTATAAATGTTAATGCGTTATATAAAAATCAGATACACAACCACACAATATTCAGGAGATTATAAATAACGTATCCTGCCATGTAATCTCTGCAATGAAATCTCCGTCCTGTTTTGCAAAAATCCATGTCTTTACTGGCATTTGAGTGCAATAAGTAACATTATCATCTATATGCGCAGCAGCAGAGGTGAATGTTTGTTGATGGTAAGTGCATCGACCGAACAAAAAAAAGAATACAACCCTTGCGACAAAACTAGACGGTTATTATTGTGGATCACTTTCTCCCTTATAAAACTAAATAAATAATAATTAGACTACGAGTCCACACTTTTGTAGCTTTTATCTGTTATAATAATAATGTGTATAACTCCTTGTTATTGAATGCTACAGAATACTGTAGCATAGTAAACTGATAAACTGTAATAAATACTGTAACATTAGTGTAAGCTGTGGTGCATTGTGATGGTGTATAATAACCGAAGCTTCCTGCTTCCTTTCGCACCTAACCAGAACTACATGATTGAAAACAACCTATTTGGGAGTCTCCGTTAAGTGAATGTCTATGAGGGAGTCACATGTGTCCGATACGGCATCTTGTGTAAACAATCTCATCATGTCTTGAGTTAAAATATTGTTTGATTTTCTTCCCATTACTGACTGGATTTTGAAAAGCTTATTTTCTGACCACTGATCCCATTTTGCTTGCCATTTGTTAGGAATAACTCCTTTTATTATTGGCTTTAAAGGGTCACGAAACATCAAAACACATTTTTTGAGCTGTTGACAGTCGTATGTGTCACACACAGCTATAAACACTATTAGGACACATATATTACTCTAAAAAGTGAAAATTTATTGTTTTTGCGTTATTTTGAGCTAATTCGTACTTCCGGTTTGAAACGAATTTTTGAAGCTGCATCATGGCCATGAGATCTTAGCGTGTATTCCAGCATGCAGACTGGACGTCGTCTGTACCTTAGTGTCCCGTATTACGTCTCTTAGTGTGTTGCATTCATTCATGAGGAAGGCTTGGTTCAGACCAATCAGCGCGCGCCATTATGTACGCGCTGCTACTTCATTAATATGTATGCTAGCTTTCTTAGACTGTACCTGAAACAGTGTTCAGACGGCAGAGACACAACACACGTCGTGTTGCCAAAAGTTGTGGGAAAAGAATAGGAATTGTTTAGAGATACTGGTCGCCAGTGTTGCTTTCATAATGTGAAGGTTTCGTTTCATTTTCTCTCTATGAAAGCGCTGCTGGACTCACATGTGGATCCGTGTACTGAAAAGATTTTGTTTGGAACATTTTTCTTGAGAGCATTTCTCATCAATGGTGAGATGTGGATTTGCTGCTCGTCTTCTTTAAAAAAAGACGCAGCTCCAGTATGTGTTGATTATCCTGTCTACAGATTCGGTAAGTGTGTGCAATCAGTACCCTTTCTTTGTTCATTCAGATGGCAAAGTTATAGTTCGTATGGTCAGCAGTACTCTTTCAGTGTTTAAAGACAGACCTTAGTCAAAATTATTTCTAAGTTACTTAGTTTACAGAGCGTTGATATCACTACAATATTGAAAGATCCACTGTAAATGCTGCTCTCTGTGTGTAGACAAGTGGGCACTGTAAGCAAACTTTTGCCGACCGTCGTGTTGAATTTTCGCCGCATTTTGTGACAAGATAGTCTACACACACGGCTTTCTGACCTACTGAGTGCATCTGAGTTACAGAGAAATGCAGAGGCTTTTTTTTCTCTTATACGACGTGCGGTATCAAACATTTCACCGTCATTAAACACACTGTCTCTCTCCCCTGCGTGTGTGATTTTTTTTCCCTGGTCAGCAGCGCGTGCACAAATGGCTACTCCCATTTTTATTCAAACCCTGCCCATTTTCCTTTCCCCGACACTTCCACCTAAACAGAGCTAGACACACCCACTTTCCTGACTTTTTCCAAACTAGAGGCGTGAAAACATCCTGCTGAAACGGGGGGTTTCATGGTCCTTTAAATCTGAAGGTGGGATTTTGCACTCCTTTATTCTTCCTGTTAAGGCTCAATCAGTTATTAATATGTGAGTGTGTCTTATAAAGTGTGAAAGGCACCTGTCTGGAATGCAGTCTGCTCAAAGAAGACTCTGTCAGCGAGCTGCTCCTTCATTCGGCGCTCCTCCTCCTGGGGTCGAGTCTGCGGCTGCTCCTGAGCGGCGGAGGGCAGCAGTGTTGCCATCACTTCCTTCCTACCCAATGCCTTCCTCTGACTCTGCTCAGACACCTGCAGCCGGAACTTATCGATCACCCCAAAATGGCAGGAGCGCACGTCCCTATGGCGGATCACGCTGTTCGGTCAAAATCACAACACATAAAATAACATTAAAAAATATATATATATAAAAAATTTAACTATTCAGCTGAAAAATGTTATGTAGTTACTGTTCTAATGCTGTACGATTCCATTTATATATTACAAAAGGAAGATTATAAAAGGAAAATGTAATATGTGTCAAATATTCCAAGTGTTCTGGGGGTAAAAGTCAGAGTTGGAAGAATAGCGACAGAAAAATACACCAAAACTGTTTATGGTATTTAAATGAAAATTCTGATCTTGCATGTTGGTTTCTATGCACAACTATGGATTCCATTAGAGTCATAGTTCACACTAACTCTCCCAAAAATAAAGCAAATCACTTGTGAGAAATAAGATTAAAACAGTTTCAGGCAAAAGCAGAGAGATCCCAGAAAACTAATACTTAGTCCAATATATTGCAATCCTAGCAATATAAGAGACTACTTAAGTTCTCAGTTTTTGTAATTGTATGTGTGTTTTGTAATTGTATTCACTAGGGCTTCACAATATATAGTTTCAGCATCGATATCGCAATGTGTACATCTGCAATAGTCACATCGCAAAGATATGCAATGTCCAGTCTGAATTACAGCTGACCAGTAGCCATAGAATTGTATTTAAACACTGTATTTTTGGGAATTTATATGACTTGCAAAAAATAAATTTCTTACTGTGAATTTTTGTCTTGTTTCTAGACCAAATATATACATTTTATTGTGAAAACAAGATTGTTTCATGTACCCCACTGTCATATAATTTCCTTAAAACAAGCAAAATCTCTTAGTTTTCACTTCTTTCTTCTGACGGTGAAAACCAATCAACAATTTTACTTGGTTTGTTTTTTTACATTTGGACTAGAAACAAGGCAAAACAAAGTAAGAAAAGCTTCTCTTTTTTTTTGCATTGTGAATATTTTATTTGTGTACTTGAATACTGTTCGACTCCCCAGAAAAACATTAAATAGTGCTATTCAAACCGTCTTCTGAAACTATTCATATCGCAATATTTATTGCAGAAAAATAAAATATTGCAATATCAGATTTTCCCCTTGTAGCCCTTGTATTCACCCTTTAGTGGTTCCAAACCTCTATGACTTTCCTTTTTTGTTCAACACAAAAGAAGATAGTTTGAAAAAACATTAAAACCTTTAACCACAAAAACTGACTTGTGACTTGCGTCAGAAATCTGATGAGTTTTGCCATATTTGGAATCCTCTGTGGGAGTGTTTGGAGAATGTATCTTGAAAGACTGTAAAAAAAAATTATCCTTTTATTTAAATTAATTAATTTTTTGTTAATTTTACCCTCTACAAAAGACTTAAATTACTAGCCGATAGACAATTGCATAATAGATAGCTATATTATTTTATATGATGACATGAGACACCTTTACTATTGTTCTGTCATTGTAAATCTTTAAATAAATATTAAAAAAATAAATAAATAAAAAACGTATAACCACTGTTTTTTACAGAAAAACAATGACTTCCAAAGAAAAAACAATGATTACAGGTTTTAAACATTTTTAAAAATGATTTCTTTAAAATATTCAATCAAACATGTTTGCGATGTCAGCACCAGTGGTGTAGTGGTTAGTGCATTGACACATGCACTTCAGTGCAAACGGCGACCCGAGTTCAATTCCGCCATGCGGTCCTATTTTTTTCTGTAGAAAGAATAAGAAATAAGATTCTATTTTAGCTTTGCTGGAATATTAATAATAATAGTAATATGTATGTGTGTGTGTGTGTGTGTGTGTGTGTGTGTGTGTGTGTGTGCGTGCATGTAACAAATTTAAGCTGAATAGTAGTATCTTGTAAAATAACTAGTAAAATATTACAAACTGTCATGTCAAAGACAAAATAAATAATTTAATAGAAAATGAGTTAAATTAAAAATCTTCTCTCCAATAAACAGCAGAGTAATATTTATGTATCCACGATCACATCATTTTTCTAAAGATTGATTTATCTGATCTTGATTAATCAAAAGTATGCATCTGTATCTGTGATTTTACTTCACAAAGACCAACATCAAAGCTCATTTAAATAATACAGAATATTTCCATCTCTTACCAATCCCTATCATATACCCCCACAACACTACTTTTTTAAAATACTTTTATTTCTCCTTTTGTGTTTGGAAAAAGAAACCAGGACATACAGCATTAGGAACACAACCAGTTCTGACTTAACTATAATTTCTGGCTGTACTATCCCTTCAACTCTTTCTTTTAAAATGAGTAAAGTGCTTACATATCAACGCAACATTGCGGTTTAACAGCACCAGTGGCGTCCACCACGGCATACTTGTTTGGCGCTGTGCACAGAACTAAGGACACAACAAACAGTCAGAAAGAAGGCGAACAAACGGAAGGTTCTCACAGGCACTAAGATAAATGTGTAGAACTCACCTTTAAATTTAAGAGCAAACTCATAGGGGTTGTAGAGCGTGAGCACCTGCTTGTGTGAAGCCTGCTCATCTGCGTAGAACACAAGCTCAGTGGGAAACACAAACACTGGAAGGCTTCCTTCCACTAGGTCAGGCTGCCGTCTCTGCTGCTGCTGCATTGGCTCACGCTGAGCTCAGGTCCTCCTCCCTTTATGCTTTTCCCACTGCCGCTCCGGGCTGCAACACTGCACAGATCCAGGTCCAAACACAGACACTTCAGCTTATTGGCAGCATGACGTTCACCTCTGAAAAGACAGAAAATCCAGTAAAATATGTTTAAATGTAGATAAACAAAAGAAAAACAAACAAACAAAAAAAAAAACAATCTTGTAAATAGCGTGAACTCAATGGCTTGTGTTGATCTGTGAGAGCTGCATAATTAATTGAGATTAATTAGCAGACATTCAGATGTGCTTTCGTACCGCCACTGAAACCGAGTGTAGGTGAAAGCTATAGTTATGAACTTGCAATAGTCTCATTTTATTTCTTTGTTGCCAAAAGCCAATTTATTAAGGAACTAATAGGACAGAAGTTTAGATATGAACATGGATCTCTAACTTCATTAATTTTCCTTCAGCCTAGTCCCTTTTTATCAGGGGTTGCCCCAGCGGAATGAACCGCCAACTAATCCAGCATTTGTTTTATGCAGCGGATGCCCTTCTAGCTGCAACCCAGTACTGGAAACCCCCCCCCCCCCCCCCCCAACACACACACACACAAGCACACACAAAACAACCTATTTAAGTCATTCAATTCACCTATATCACGTCTTTGGACTGTGAGGGAAAACTGAGCACCTGGAGAAAACCTGCGTGAACACGAGGAGAACATGCAAACTCCACACAGAAATGCCAATTGATCTAGCCGGGACTCGAACCAGCGACTTTTTCACTGTGATGCGAAAGTGCTAACCACTAAGCCACCATGCTGCCCTTAGATCTCGAAAGCGCCTTTTGAAAGTAAATTGATGCTTTAGATTAAGTTAATATCAGTTACATTAGTAGGTGATGACAAGTAACAGTTAAAAGTCATTTGTTTGATCTTTAGCATTTTTTAAAATCTAAATCTAGTTATGAAACAATGAAGTCACTGAATTCTATTTTTAAAAATAGATTTGAATGAACTCAGATTAAATATTATTAATTATTTATCATTAAAACTCCAAATTTGATCTCACTAAAGTTTGAGGAATTCCAACAGTAAAGAGTTTATAGGTTTATTATTATTTATTCATTTTTAAGATCAAATTTGACAGTGAATTGATAGTTTTATTAAGTTGCAAAAGGTTTGTTTCAAATAAGAGCTACCCTTAAAATACAGTTAATTAAAAAAGTTAGATTTAACTAATCTCAAATTTGGCATCACAAAAATGGAGGTCCTGTGAGATTTTGTTGAGATGCTATAAAAAAATAGCCACCAAGTGACAATCAAACTCAATTATTCTTATTCGTTCATTTATTTATTTATTGACTGGTTGCTTTTTCGCTCACAGTATGATGACCAAAGTAGCATTTAGTCAAGCCTCAAAGTTAAAAAGCAAGAAAAAAATGCACTTAATGACGACAGACCCTTTTCACATTTCCAGGATTCTCAGTAATGGAAGGCGTCATGGTTGGGTAAACTTAGAGTGCAGTACAACAAATATTTTTTTAACAATACTATTTGCTGAAATAAAAATGTGAGAGACTGATGACGGCAACCAGAAGAGAGAATAACGTTAAATTTACTCAGCCCCATAGACGCTGCATTACAAACACCTCGTATAAGCGGCTATTTTTTTTTTTTTTTGGAATTTGATGCAAAGATGATATAATACATACATTATTGTATATAAACATTGTATTTTTTAATCAAAATATTAAAATCTTAAAAAGGGTCCATTATTATTATCCGGTAGCATTGATTCAATGATACTGATGTGGTCTAAGACCCTCCTTTCTCTGATTAATAAATCCATCACTGATATCACTTCTATAACAAAACAGTCTGCAAATAATAAAATAATAAACTGTCAGACTTTTCCATCAAAATGTTTCTTTTAAGTTTATTTTATAATTAAATCTTCATTAAATGATGTAACTTATGGAAAATTTACCTTGGCACTATTCGCTAGGTGGAGGAGCTGGAAAATAACTTTCAAGTACCATTTAGATGCCACAAAACTAAGTAAAAAAATAATCACAGAATTATTTTTTAGTTTTTCTAAACAAATTTTAAAAATTAGGAAGAGGTAGCATTGGGAAGGACCAATAAACTATATTATATCAAACCGCAATAGCATTTACTTCAATAACAATGATAAGCTCTAGACTTTTTTACTCTATATTGATCTAAAAGCCAATCACACAGCAGAAATGTGCAACAATGGGAATCTAGAAGTGTGTTGATATTAAAGACGTACCAAATTTACGGCCACCGAAAATTTTCAGCCGAAAATGTTACACCATTGTTAGGGTACTCTTTTAAATCTGGAAGCATAACAACTTATATTGAAATGTATATGTTATCGTTCATTATAGAAAAAATAATTATTGAGATTGGATTTTTGCCATATTGCCCAGCCCCAGGTTACAGTTTTTTCTGTGTTTGTACAATACAAAACTTTGGTACAGTTCTGTACAACCTGGCATAAAATGTCTCATAAAAAATAAAACCAGAACTAATGCAAAATGATGTTTAAATAAGTTACAAAATGCATAAACAAGTCAAATGCTAAAGTAGTTTCTCTAAAGCTCTGAGAATAATCAGGGAATGTTTCAGAAAACTAATGTAAACAAGCATAAACTTGACAAATCACATAATAATTCAGCTGCTAATATAATTATGCAAGTAAATAAAATTGAACTGAGCACGAGTCAGTATAATCTGATAACAGTGTGAATGTAATAAAGCCTAATGGATGATGGCCAAGATCTCTGTACAAAACAAGTTCCAGCATCCACGTGGCTAGTCATGTGACCATGTTTACTGAATTCGTCTGAAACGCAAAGATTTCGCAACGCGACCCAAAGAAGCAATAAATTAATAACGACAACCTTAAACTGTCTTAACATCATACCAATGAGGTCAATGACACAGCATGACAGCTGGCACACAGAAGGAAGTCTGCTCTCAAATATCAGTCTACAGACAACTGTTTTAACTGGGTTTACCGATGTCATATAACGTTATATACATCACACAAATAGGCCTTACGTAGAAAATAAATAGTGCTTAACCAAATGATGAAAATCCTATAAGTGGGTCCTCTGTGTAACATTAAACCTCCTGTGTAGTGATAGATAGCTTTCTACAGAATATCTTCAGCCGGTCAGATAACGTCGAAACAAGACCTTTTGTCCTCTTGAAGGCTTTTGTGTTTTGCTGATTATTAGTAGAGACAGCTATATGTTAACATGACATCCATATTTCATGAAACCTGTAGATTAAAGCGACCGAAAATCGTGTAGTCAAATATTTCTTATATAAGTTACAATACATTCACATTCGTAATGTTAACGTAAATGCAAGAAAGATGACAGTCTCTGGCTGAAAAAAAAAAGATAAGTAAACTCTGTCATGACAGTGTTGATAGTATCTAAGTTCGTTAAATAAAACGACTCGTTTACCGATATTGTTATTGCCAAAAATCTTTGAAAATGATAAATACGTACTGGATATTGACGTATTGTTGGCATGGTTAGCTTACAAACATGCTAGCATAATATTGTAGCATCAGAATGACAACGGAAACATTACGATTTTTATAAAACAGCGTATACGAATAACTGTTAAGAAATATGCAGGTTTACCTCACTCCCGTTTACCGTTTAGCGATATTTATTTCAAATCCCACCCCGTTTCCTTTTTCTTTGTCAACAATACGCTGCGAGGCGCGCGTTGAATGCTGGGATACTGGAGGCTTTAGAAATTCCGCCTAAGTATTGATGACGTCACTGGGTTTCTCAAATGTATTTTCTGTTATTTGCTGTGTTTTTATCTGTAAATGGTTTTGGTATAAAAGTGAAGTTTATCTATTGTCTTGGTGACCGTTCACCACTAAAAGACTTAAAGGAGCAGTTCACCCTAAAACAAAATTTCGGTTTTTGGCTTGCACCTGTGTTCCTTTCTACAGCAGAACACTAAAAACAGATGTGGAGCAGAAACCATTGACAGAGTATTACAATTAATATAACTTTTTGGGGTGTTAATATCAATATGTTGGTCTATCTGATGGGTCCCACCCCCAACAAGGTGCTAGAGCTGTAACTAAAATCAGCAACTTATCAGACCATGTAACATGCTGAGGGTTACTGACATAGGGTTGATCTGAACTCCTGCACGTTTATTAGTCCTAACAAATAAGACATATAAGAACACGAGAAGCTAAGATGCTGAAATGTGTTTTGCCCATTTATGCTCACCTCTCCTCTGCAAGCCCAGAGGAGGAAAATGTGTTGTACACAATCAACCTATACAAGCAACAGATAGATAGATATTCAAAGTGAAGTCTGTTACACACATTTTTTTCTAAACAGTAAATGCCAAATACTGTACTATATAGGTGATGAACTATTTAGAGAGTGCAAACATGCTTTACATTTGGGTTAAGAAAGTCACAGCACACACACACATGGTCAGCTCTGATTCAGACGCCACATAGCCAAACATATGTGCAGGTTTGTGCAGATCGCAAAACATATTAGAAATTTAAATTAAATACTGATACATACATACATATAAAGTAATTGCCAAATTTTAAATCGCAGGAATAGGCAGTCAAGTACTGTCACTGGCTTTCACATAAACAAAATTGTATTTTTAAGGAAGGTGACGATCTACTTGTTCTGCCCTGCAGGCCTTTATGTTTCTGTTTTCTCTCTTGTCATCGAACAAAGCTGGCTTCCACTCCAAAAAACTTAAAACTTTAAACCCCAGGTTTACATACTTATTTACAAATTGATAATTGAACAACTGCAACAAGCAGTCTGTTTACATAAAAGCTTTACCCTAAATTGCAAATTAATTACTATCAAGTTTTTTTTTCCTGAATGGACATTTCAGCATGGTTGCTCAATGGGCAGGGCCAGGAAGCTTTTCAGGGTAAAGTTCTGTGGGGGGCTCTCGTTCACAGTCCAAAGACATGACATGTACATTAATTAAATGGAAAAGTGGCTGGGTGTTTGCAACCCCTGATAATGCAGGGAATAAAATTAAGAAATGTGAGCGATGGCTTTTGAGCATCTCACATTTTCACTGCACATGTTTGGCACTAAAATGTGATGTTAGTGCCATACAAATAGTGCTAAATGTCAAAATACTTCATTAATCCTCATTCTGTAGACTGTATTTGTGATACAATTTTGTCGGCAGAAGCATGTGAACATCTGTGCACTGTCATGCATAGCCCAGTTTCTTTCCAGGCGTATGGTCAGCATACAAAAGCGCAGGTGCAAGGTTAATGCTCAAACAGAACGGGTCCATTGGGTGCCAACTTGACCAAGTGCACACATGCTCAATTGAGCACTTTAAAAGCTGTGATTACACAGTAAGGTATGGACCTTAACTCTAAGAAAAGTGTCACATAACTATGGCCAGAGGGAATCTTTGCTTTTTCCGCGCAGAATTTTGTTAAAAATCTGCTGATTTATGCGGAATGATTTTGGGAGTATCATAACTAAAACTTTACATATGAAATAAAAAGTAATACCCTTTTAACTTGTATTTAATGTCTAAAATGCTAATCCAATTAGATCCACTTTATTTGGTAAACAAAGCAAGCATCTCATGTAATGTATCAACTAAAAGACAGAAAATATTACTTTACAAACAGTATTGTAAATAAACCATATAAACATTTTCATATTAGTTAATATTACTGAAATTATTTAAAAACTGAATAAATATAAATGTGTACACATTTACACAAGTAAATAAACAGAATCAATGATGGGCTAAAAATCTGCGGAATTCTACGCATGCAGATTCCATGTGGGCCTACTTATAACCTGTAACATGCAGTTAAATGTGAATTATGTATTTATCTTGGGCTAAAAAAGTAGTGTTTAGGATTGTAGTAGCCCAGGGTTAACCTGTTAGTCAGCACTCACTTTTGGGAATTTTACCTGACTTTAAGTATAGTGTGAAGAGCCCCTTTGTAAGACAATTGTACTTAGTGTGAACTGTCCCTTTAAGATTTGACAGCAAACCTCAAACGAAACATTTTCCTGTCGACGTTAGTAAATTAAAACACAGGAAACCACCAGCTAAGTTATTCAGTTTCATCCTCTTAAGCGTTTTTTTATTCTTTTGAAAAACCAGTGAACCGAGCTTGACTTATGAAAACAGGACATGGAGACGTCTGTTTAGTTTATTAAGTAAAGCTAAAAAACGCACGCCCCTTTTAAAATGAATGTTCATTCAGACAAGTGAACTATATCCACCACCGCCTTCTTAGGGCTCAACCCATAACCAAAACATCAGTGACCGCGAGCACAAATTTGCACGCTGAAATTTTGCATTACAATAAAATATCTCAGAAAAATTAAAATAAACACAAATCGACATATTAAATCCCTCACAAAATACATACCGTTCACCCGTGAGCTAAACGTATTGATCGATTTGTCGATCAACGTCTAACGTTATAACAAAAAGGAAGAAAGAAACAGCGCGTGGCTCAAAATACAGATGAACAAGCTAGCTCTAACATATCGTGATCTTATTTTAGGGATAGTTCACGTTTCTCACGCTGCCTCGATCATCTGAGCAGGCTGTTGAGTTGTAGTTATGTAAAAATGCGGCTGAATGAGCATAATAAAGGGTACTGTATCATCGGCACTTGTTCGCAGACTATTCCCTGCGGAGATAAAAATACACTGTAGTGTTAGCTATACACGCTAGCCTGCTTCACGCAGAGTAAATATATCAACTTGGCGTACACCGCACATGCCTGCACATTTTTGAAGTGCGTTCAGTTTGCAGGATTGCCAAGTAGGTACGTCCCTTTCTGACATTCACCAATTCAAAGGGCATGTGTGCAGCAAGGCGGTTTAGGAGGAGCCAGAGCCTGACAACACTGCTTTTCCTCCCGCGTCTGTCTCGAGCGGTTTGGTGTGTTAACATGGCGCTTGCCTACACTCTCTCAAAGGAGATAAACAAGAGGAGGGGAAGGCGGGCGAGGATGGATTTCTCCGATGGTCAGGGGGAGGCACAATTATTATAAAAATCACACAGAGCCCAAGCTACTCCCCCACCCCCACCAAGACAACTACAGCTAGACGAGATCAGACAAGGAGGAGTCGCCCTAGCTTTCCACGAGACAAAAATGACATTGTTGGCTTTAAGTGAACTTGTTAAATCATTCTAACGCACAACCGACGGACAGATGTAGCCTTTAAAGGCCAAAAACAATGCGTCCAACAATCACACACAAGACCAACATGCTCCCTCCACGCGAGCACGGAGATCTGAAGAGGCATTCCACGACCTCATTGCATTTTTATACAGAGAAGGCGTGGCTTCGCGGCTCGGCTCAGCCAATGGCAGGGCAGCGGCGGGGCGAAGGCGTTTCGGTCTGTTCGGAAGAGAAGTTCTCTAACAGCGCGAGCCCAGCACTGCTCAGAAAAGACAGATAGAGAATCAGGCGGCTGCAAAGGGTGGCAGTACGACCCTCTTTTGGGGGGGTCTGATTATAACAAAATATATACACACATATATGCATGCCCAGGGCCGCGAGATAGGTCATATGCCGATTGTAGCTATTTTAGACAACATCTAGACGTATATCTATACATTTTAAAAATGCCTATTTTACTTTTCCTGATAGACACGTCCGCTTCTATGAATCAGCGCACTTATTTGGGTACGACGTATCTGGACATTGCTAAAGGCGCGGTTGAGATCTTTATGAAGGTAAAGCATAATTTTACCCCGACTTTTTCAGCTTACTGTTGTACCTTGTTGGAGTTAAGGATCCCTATGACAGGATCAGATGAAATGAATGTGTATTGTTTCGTTTTCTTTAACAGCTGCGTGCCCGAGACCCGGCTAGTAGAGGCGACAGGTACATGCTAGTTACATTCGATGATCCACCATACGGCGTAAAGGTAAATGAATACTACTAAATTGTGTTTATATGTGGTTAAAGCGGAGATATTTTTTCTGACAGTGAGACTCTACTGTCCCTCTGGTTCGTAGCATCGGGTCAGGCGGCCTCCCGGTGGCGAAAACGGCTAATTTTTGTTAAAATATCCGCAGACCCGGAGCAGCGCAGCCTCTGAACATGGCGGACATTTTGCTTTTGTGTTGGGAAAGCTCTCGAGCGCTGAGATGGAGGCGGAGAGATTTATTATCCACCATGACGTAGCGCGTGACGCGTGCGCGGGCCAACTCGGCCCGGATTGGACGAGCAGCCTGCCCTCTATCTCGTGCCCTCCTCTTGCATTCTCATTGGCCACTGTAGCCAGAACGAATCAGCGCGATTTGATTTGTGCAAAAGCTATCAATAAGCAAATGAGGAGATGCTTTGCAGGGTTGCTTTGCTCTTTACGAGAGAGGGGCGCTTGTGAGTTGCCCTTGAAAGCAAGCATCAACTTCCTTCCCTCTCCACTCACAGTACATTCACCTCCCTCCCATTCATACAGTACTTTCCAAACACCTAACAGGTGAAAGCTGATTGAGTGTGTGCAGATTAGCTCACTGAGTCTTTCATTTTACTCAGATATTAGATTGTCAGAACATTAGATGCCTGATTGCTCGTTGTTCAGTCATCATTTACATATTAGGCATTAACAGATATATATGAAAGTGACACATTTTGCTCAAACATGTAATCTGGAACGATACAAGCTGAGATAAAACTGCTTCTAATACAAATACAATAGATCTAGTGCATATACCATGCAGCATAATTCAGTGATGGGGGTAATTTGCTTTTTTCATATACACAAAAAAGTTGTTTTCAAACTTTATGAGTAAGAATTACAGCTACAGGAGTATTTATGACCTGATGGTGTGGTAAACAGTCAGACATCTGTAAGAATAGTATGCAAACACATCTCTTTATTTACAACACTAAGGGAATGTCATGAGCAGATATCTTATAGTCATTCTTGCTGAATGGTTCACTTGATCATTCTGAGACACTAGGGCACGACTAGACTTGCACATAATATGTTCAGGGGCGTCATGCAAGTTTTTATGAGGGGACAACATTGACAGGTTTGGCATTTCTTCCTAAGACTGTGAGTCATGATAGCCTAGTGGTGTAATTATGTGTATAGGCTGGTTCAAATCCTGATCTACTTTTTTTTGTTGTTGTTGTTCAATAATCCATTCAAATTTGCAGCTGAGCTAAACTACAAATCACCCTGTATCTTTGAGTATAGAAAATAAAAAAAGCAGAACCGATATTTTGTTTGAGTTATGGAAACAATTATTATCAAGTAGCAGCTGTTATATATACACAGTAATGTCAGAATTATTAGCCCCACTGAATTATTAGCCCACCTGTTTATTTTTTCCCCACAATTTCAGTTTAACAGAGAAGATTTCTTCATCACATTTCTAAACATAGTTTTAATAACTCATTTCTAATAACGGATTTATTTTATCTTTGTTATGATGACAGTACATAATAATTTACTGGATATATTTCAAGATACCAGTATTTAGCTTAAAGTGACATTTAAAGGCTTAACGAGGTTAATTATGTTAACTAGGCAGGTTAGGGTAATCAGGCAAGTTATTGTATAATGTTGGTTTGTTCTGTAGACTATCGAAAAAATACATAGCTTAAAGGGGCTAATAATTTTTATAAACTCAAAATTAAAAGCTGCTTTTATTTTAGCCGAAAGAAAACAATTAAGACTTTCTGCAGAAGAAAAGAATATCAGAAATACTGTGAAAAAGTCCTTGCTCTGTTAAACATCATTTGGGAAATATTTAAAAATGAAAAAAAATAAATAAATATATATATATGTATATTATACAGTTACTCAGATGACCCAGTTACATACTTACAGTCCTCCACACAAAGCTTTTTTTTTTTTTTAAGTTTTGTTGTAGTAGTAAAACCACACTCACTTTTCTTAAGAGAAGGCTTCAGAACATCAAAATTCCTTGAAAGGTGATGACTTTAGCAAACTATTAATTTTACACCTATAATAAATATGGAACATAATTATACTTTTTAAAACTATTTCTATTTTTTGGTAGTTGCATCCAAAATCAAATTGGTTCTAAAAGTTGAGGTGGCACATAGTCTAGTACAGAGATGCCCAAACTATGGCCTGCATGCCAAAGTTGGCCTATGGTAACCTTAGAATTGGCCCACCATCTCATCTGAGTATAGTGATTGTCATTTCAAATTTAATGTAACCTTGTATTTGTTTGTTTATTGTTAAGTTACAAAAGCTATCTGAAATTAAATGTTTAAATTTAAATGATGTAAATGAATCAGATTTAGTTTAAAATGTATGTACAACGCATAGAGGAACATGCAGAGACTTTGGTGAGCGAATCAAGGAAGGCAGCTTCTGCTTGACTAGCATTTTCAGCATTGAGCTCCATTGTGTTATAAATGTGATTTTTTAAAAATTGCAATAGCTTATAACTGAAACTGTTATACTGCATTAATTAATATGATTCAAAGCAATGTTTTCTATTTATCTTTTTATATATGAAAGGAATTAGGCAATTACCCATAGTTTGGTATATTTATCTTTGGCCGACGGCTCTCAGTGATATTTGGTTTTTGACCCTTCATACGAAAAAGTTTGGGCACCCATGGTCTTGTATGACTGGACATAAATCCTCTGAGCTGTAATTTTTATGATAACATAATGTTACAGGCATTCTTAAAGCTCTGATATCAGTCAAAGTGTTGCTACAATAACATGTAACGATAGTACAATAAGTAAATAAACACACATCCTAATCATTTTCCCTATATAGTCAGCCATCATGAGCTGTTTATAATCCGCTGTGTCGTTTCCCTTGATATGACATTATTGAATATGGGAATTGTGGTTACGTGGTCGTGTTCTGCAGTCTAATTTTAAAGTATCATCCACTTTTTCTCAGCGTCTGTGCTTGAATCAAGGACTGCACTTATTGACATGTGCTTGTGACGTGGTGCTGCCTGGGTTCCTGTCTTCTTTGTTTGTGGTTTGACATTGACAATGAAAGTAGCTCTGTGCTTTAGGAGTTCATTAGTATGGACTATCTGGCAAGAAGCCAAGCACTCTCTTGGGGGGTTTCTTACCCCACTGCTTGTCATGCAGTTTTCCCACCCTGTAGTTTATCCAAGATAATCTGAGGCTGACTACCAAGTGACACTTAACTCTATAACTAAAGTGCATTTCCTGCTTAGAGTCGAGTACTGTGCACTAATGATTCAAAGTGCCATTTGGTTGATGAGATTGTGAACGTGCAAGTGGCAAATTCTTGGCGTTATTATCTTAATGCGTCTTTGTTTGAGATGCTAAAGTGTGATGAGAGGTTTTAACCACCCTGTTACATAAGCTCTTAGCCCTCTCTGAGCTATTCGTGGCCAGCTTGTTCCTCCTGTTTTTTTTTTGTTTTTGTTTTTTTTAAAGACTTTTCAGTCAAGCAGTGGCTCTTTAGAGTTAGCGACAAGGCTAGCCCGGTTCTGGACAAGAATACATTGGGCAAATACCAGCCTAGCAAGAATCTGGCCTCTGTGTCTGACAGAGTGCTTTTTTATTTCCTGTCAATTATTCATGAGATTTTCAGCAGCTAAACAGTGAAGAGTTCCAGTGAGCCTCCAGTCCTCACAAAGCTCTCTTTTCCTGTTTGTGTGCCTCTCTTGTTGTCTGAGCCCTAGCCAAGCAGAACATTATTCTTAGCCTTGCCTATTTTCTGAATTTGACACAGATTCTGTCCTTTGCTGTTTTCTTAATCGATTGCTACTTAGGCTACTTGTCACTGAAGCATTAAGCTGAAGATGAAAACAAATTTGTTTTGTTGTAAACCGTGTTGCTTCTTTTTTTGGGGGGTATTGAAGGAGAAATGCAAAAGGAACACAACTGGATTTGTGGTTTACGCAGTGAGGCCCTGGAAAGCCTGTTATTTTTGTTTGGTAGCAAACAATGCAAAAACCTCCATATAGCTTTCTACATTTTTACATTACACCACATTTAGATACCTTATGAATGTTCTTGCAAAATATAACAAACTATCAACCCACATGCTTAAATTCTAAGAACATACAGTGAAAGTGATTTGTTACAAAATAATTAAAGGGCACATATTTTATCTCTTTTTCAAGATTTAAGATGAGTCTTTTGTGTTTCCATAATGTGTCTGTAAAATTTCAGCTCAAAACATGCATCAGATTATTTTTTATACCTTTCAGAATAGTCTATTTTTCTGCTCTGAACACAATGTAACTGTTTATGTTGCCTGTGACTAATGCTAGTTTTCCCCGCCCACTGTTCACACGTGCCTGTCAGAGTGCTGCATCAGATAAACAGCACAGTGGCAGACATGAAGGAAGCAGGTCTCATGTAACGTTTGTGAGAAATACTACATTAAGAAATTTCCCAATGATTAATATTTGATGTATTTGTTGTGGAGTTAATTCAAGCCTTTCTGCAATGATGAGTTACACAATGTCTTTACAAAGTACACAAACACATAAACTCACACAGCGCCTGTTTACTTTGCACTGTTTTTGCATGCAAATATGACAGGATACACGATAATATCGACTGATGTATAGATATTTGTTATGTTAATGTACAAAATAAACCTGATTTATCGTTCACGAATTAGGATTGAAGCGTCTTCTCTAATAATTTTGCTGTAATGCGGCTGTGCTGATAAAGTAAAGACAATAAAATCGCTGTTATTCATTACAAACATGCACTGTTTTAAAAACGTTTTAAACTTGTAAAACTCATTCTTGATCACATTTGATGATCACAGAGAGCTGAACAGATCTTTTAATCCTAATTGCTCTGCGCACATCCTGTCTTGTTGATATGATTATATGCGTTACTACGGAGACATGTTAATATGCGGCTTTCAATCAATTTTGGGTTTAATCTCTTTATTAAATTAATTTTTACACTCTTCTCATACTAAAAGACCATAACTGCAGATATCACCAAATTTGTTGTTCACTGCATTATATAATTCAGTTGAAAATGTCATTACAGTTACTGGATGTAAGACTTCTTGTCGTTGTGCTTTAAAAGGGAATTATGTTAAAAATGTCACCAAAAATTAATACAAACAGCCACAGAATTCAAGATATTATTGCAAAAAATTGCTTGTGGATGATCCTGTTTTTTTTGGCGTTTTTTAACATAATTTACTTTGATATAATTAAGCAAGTTATTAGGGGCAGCTGCAGTGATGCAATGATTTTAACATTTAGCTACTGTATTTTATTTAAAGTAACAGTAATATAAACACACCCTCTTTGTATATCTTAAACATTAGTAAAATTTGACTTCAAGACAAAGTTTTTGGTTAAAAGTAAAAAAAATCTTTTCTCTTTTTTGTCGTTTTCCCCCTTGTACAGTATATAATGTTAAAAACTGTTGTAAAATAAAAAAAAAACACAAAAAAAAAACACATTACTATTAAATGACAATTACGAATTATACAAACCCACAGGAAATAATAATATTAATAAGATGTATGATGGATTATTAACACTGTAACTATAATATACTCATGCTGGTAATAATAATAATGATAAATAATAATAATAATAATAATAATGAAAAGTTAAAGTATACACATGTAAAAGTTTATATAAAAATTTTTTGCCAATGTAAAAAAAGTAATAAACAGAATGTTAAAAGTTTCAAGTGTTGTACAATGTGGAAAATATGTATTTTAAAGGGCATGTTTTTCCTTGGGAATAATATTTCTAAAGGAGCTGTTGACATTGAGCTGTTGGCCATTCTACAGCTTGATTTTCTTTCTCTGAAAACATTTGAGAGTCAGATTTTTATTTTGTATTTTCTATTGGATTTAAGTCAGGTAACTAGTTAGGCCATTCCAGAAGCTTTATTTTCTTTCTCTGAAAGCATGTGTTGGGGTGTGTTTTGGATCATTGTCTTGCTGAAATGTCCACCCTGGTTTCATCTTCATCCTCCTGGTAATGTAGATGTTGGACTGAAGCAGCTGATATTCATATACACTGATGAGGGGCAGAGGGTTGCTGAATAACTACTGAGAGATTACAGCTGCTGTCTGGGCTTTCACTGCCTTTTTACATCTCCCTTTCTTCATGTGTTCAATAATTTTGCATCCTTTCATTTTATGACACATAACTTAATTTGTTAACTGATTAGTTTTGTTACCTTTGCATTTATGGATTTATTTTGTTGTTACCAACACCTTTAAAAAAATGTTTTCTGAGAAAAATGATGATGTGTTCAATACTTCCTACATCCTATAAGCATGACTACATTAACATGCACAAATTTCATTTGCCTTTTCATTGAGCCATGTTTATTCTGCCTCCTGCTTTATCTATCTGTGAATCTTGTGAAGTGGGAGTGGTTCTTCATGACAGGCAGGCCAAATATTTCTTTAGAAATCCAAAATGTTGCTCCTCCTCCTTATACCTTATAGAGAACAATGAACTGAACACATAACCTCCACATTTCCTTGCTTCATCTCACTGCAAGTAGCAGATTAATGGTGGAGATCACCAAGAAAAATCCTTTGCCAGGTCAGCCGGAGACCTACTTGAGCATGATGATGTTTCCCTCAGATCAGTGCTTTGGCTGTAAACCAGCTCTCATTCCATTAAAGTGACAACTTCGGTTTCTGCCTGGCCTTTATCATCACACATGACAAGCACCACCCTGCAAACCGCAGACGTGTCCCTCCTGCAAAACTGGGTGGATGTATGTGTGTAACCGAGCTCAATGGTTATCTGCGATCAGCTCAACCTTTAGGCAGTAGTAGAGATTAAAACCTGGGACAAGGCAACCTGATCCTGGAATAATACTCAGGCCAGAAGGGCAGTCGCTTTAACCCGTGTGACTCCAGCCCAGGTCGTCACGCGCCCTTGCTGTTGTGATGATTCCTCCTGTGATCACAAGAGCTGTGTTTATATTTTCTCAGAACACCAGCTGAACAGGGAACAAGTCCTTATCTGTCAGTTTATGTAAAACTGCTCATTTGTCTCATGCCACCTGTCCTGCATTTGGAGTGGAAAGACAGAGCCGGGTTTTATGGTACGCTAATTCTGAAAACTAAAAAATGAAAACACGTTGCAATGCTTTCTGTAGCTAAAAAGCAGCTGTATGTTTGGGTAATATTATTATTTTATGCATTTTGCTCTGGGGGACATATTTCAACTAAAAAATGTAATAAGTCATTCATTCATTTTCTTTTCGGCTTATTCCCTTTATTAATCTGGGGTCACCACAGCAGAATGAACCGCCAACTTATCCAGCATATGTTTTATGCAACGAATACCCTTCCAGCTGCAACCCATCACTGGGAAACATCCATGCATACTCATTCACACATATACACTACGGACAATTTAGCTGACCCAATTCACCTATAACACATCTCTATGGACTATGGTGGAAACCGGAGCACCCGGAGGAAACCCGCGTGAACATGGGGAGGCCTCCAAGTTATGTTTAAGTAAAATTTCTATTAAAATGATTAATGGACAGTTAATTAACATCTATAACTACCATCTCATCTCATAAATTTCAGATGTGAAATTTCAAAAATAACCATTTGAAAATGAATTGACTTCCTTTTCCTTGAATTCTGCGGTGAAATATGATCTGTATTGTGAGATTAATCTTGATGTGGATTACAATGTTTGTCTTCTGTCGACTCGCCGTCGGGTTTTCATTCTTTAAAGAAGGGTTTGAGTGTACATTTCCTCTGTTAAAGCTACAATTAGGGCATTATCCTTTTTTCCTGGCATATTCAGTGTTCACATTCCTTATTCTCTCCCATCTTCTTCTGCCTGGCTGGACAAGCGTGTGATTAAAGGAGAGTCTGATTGCAGTCACACTTCTTCAGAGCCAATAAATTGTTAATGCGGAGAGAA
Source organism: Danio rerio (assembly GCF_052040795.2). Classification (NCBI taxonomy): domain Eukaryota; kingdom Metazoa; phylum Chordata; class Actinopteri; order Cypriniformes; family Danionidae; genus Danio; species Danio rerio. The sequence continues at coordinate 35,743,014 of NC_141034.1, forward strand.
AGAAAGACGGATGGGGGAAAAAATAGAATTACTCTGTTGCTTGAATTATTGAGTGCCAGTTAGAAGAGCTACTGCTTGAACGCTTCTTTTTTTTCCATATATACATGGATAGAGACTTACACTGTCCATTCATTCTGACAAATCTCTGTCTGCTTTATTCTTTGATGCTTCTCACTGCACATAAATCTAAACACACACATATATCTGAAGCTCAAGCACCTCGGGATCTGACCTGTTAAGTCTTCTCTCCCTTCTGGGGATTTACAATTTATGCATGTTTATGTAATGTGTTGATTTATTCGTGCCCAGTTTAATTCATGTGCAGGAGCAATCATTTTGCAAAAGCAGATTTGGCGAACTAGTAACCCTCTTTCTTTTCTCGGCATCTAAACTCATTATGTTGTTGTTGCTTTATTTTTTTGATTTTGAGTGAGCAGTAATGTAGTAATGACTGTATTCTTCAGCTGAAAGAGGTAATGTGGGTCAGGGACAGGCACAGAGTAACTACATAATGTATTTTAAACATAGTAAAACAAGTATGTAGCGAATCTGTACTGCTTGATCTTACCCGCTTCCTACGCACAAGTATAAAGGGATGTAAACATGCTTGCTTATTTTGATACTCTTTAAAGCTTGACTGGTTTTGCTGTCACTCTCGGCTGGTTCTAAGAACATGTAGTTGGGCTAAATGTGTGCTTTTTTAAACCTGTTAAACATCGCTGAACTGCACAAAATGCTTGATCTCATTATTAGTAAAAAACAAGTCTGCAGGTAATTAACAGATGCTAGAACGAGTTTGTTGAGTAATAGTTTGCATGAGAGTTGATCATGTGTCTATTATACATACAAAGGCCTTGCAGTGTGCACTAGAGGGTCATTTTGAAATGTCATTGTATAAAACAAAACTGAAACAAACGATGTGGGCGTAGTTTTGTTACTGTAAGGTGTTTCACTAAACATTTTACAACTAGAAAAAAGTCAGTGTTCAGCGCTATTTTACATCAAAAATACATTTTGATAATATTTCACAATATCACTTTCCTTATTGTGTTTGTCCTCAATGCAAAATATGGTTTTCTTACTTGGAGTTTTTGTTTTGTTTCTAGTCCAAATATCAAACAATTCTTAAATCAAGTAGGATTTTCTATTCAAGCAAAAAATATTATCTTGTTTTGTTTTATTCATTCATTTTTTTTTCGGCTTAGTCCCTTTATTAATCTGGGGTCGCCACAGCAGAATGAACCTCCAACTTATCCAGCACGTTTTTACGTAGCGCATGCCCTTCCAGCCACAATCCATCTCTGGGAAACATCCACACACACTCATTCACACTCATAAACTACAGACAATTTAGCCTATCCATTTCACCTGTACAGCATGTCTTTGGACTGTGGGGGAAACCTGAGCACCTGGAGGAAACTCAAGCAAACCCAGGGAGAACATGCAAACTCCACACAGAATCGCCAACTGACCCAGCCGAGGCTCGAACCAGCGAACATGATCTGAAAAAGACCTTCGATACAATATGCAACACAGCATTAAGCGAATGAAAACATCCAGCTGAGGTTTAAATATGAATGTGCACCGTGTTTAAAAATAGTGATTTTTTTTAAGAAAAGATTTGACTTGGAATAATTTAAATGATTTGTCATTTGTCAGATCTTTTGCCTGCTTGTATCGAAGTCGATGTCAACACGAAATAATACCAAACATGAATTGCCAGATCCAGTAAAACGTGAACGCGCCTTTCCCTTCAAATGCTAGCGGAATGAAGGTGTGTGTGGAACTGATCATGTAGTTAAGTGAACATTAATAAGTGAACAGTCTAGTGATTAATGCAATAATCAACCCTGCAACAGGGAATTCATCAGCCATTTGTCAAAGGAAAGATCAGAAAAGACTGTTGATGTAGTGAAGTTTGTCAGAGCTTGACAGGAACTTTATCAGAACACAGTTCATGGATCAGTTTTTTCCTCCATTTCGCAAGTATAGGTAAATTTGATTAAGGGTGCTTTCACACTAGCACTTTTGGTCCGCACCCGGGTTTGTTTGACGCCATAGTACGGTACGTTTAGCTAGTGTGAACGTGTCTTCTGAACTCGGGTGCGCACCCGTGAACAATACCCGAGTCCGCCTGAAAGAGGTGGTCTGGGGTACAGTTCATGCGAACTCTGGTACGGTTCACTTCTGATGTGAATGCAATTGTACCAAATCACGTAAGTGAACCACCAACTGTACAACAAACTATCGTTTTCATAACATTCGTTCGTGTTTGTGTGTGTGTGTGTGTGTGTCACGTTTCGTACCTTGATGACACGCATGGGACTGAGCCAGGGCAAACACAGTGATACACAGTTATGTCTGCTTGTCACCTCCAAGAACAGCTTCTGCAGAAGCCGTGTGATGTTCTGAATGTTTATAACATGTTTGCGGTAGATAGACGCGAGTCGCTTTCTGTATGTCCAAAACCAAAAGCTTCAGTTAAAGCAGAATGACCGCGATGTGCTGAAGTCTTTCCATTTTGGCGCTTGCTTTCATGACCGTCATCTAGCAACGGCCATAAACAAAACAGCAGCTCGATGACGCAAGCATACCGGGGTTCAGAAGGAAAAAAGACGGTATGAACACAAACCAACCGAGGAGGTGGCAGGGGGAGACAATCGAACTTGGGTGTAGTCCCGGCAAATGAACCAAGAGTAAAAGCACCCTAAAATGGTTGCCTCATTGTTTTCTCTAGCTTGCAAAATATGTATTTACTTGTGTTTTGTTACTTGTAACCGCTCCATACGGCTTGTACTGTATCTGGTTAACTCTTTATATTCCCATATTGCATCTAAAGCCATGTTGAAAACGTAGCGTGTGCCGCTTTCTTTAAGGATTTAAATGCGTTGGTGAGCTTGCGATCCTCTGCCGTTTGTCATTACTATGGCCACCACCAGCTGCTCCTACACATGTACGGTGGTCAATTTTCAAAATAGTTCAGCTTCTGTCACTGTGTGGATTAATACTGAAAGTGTGTACTGAAGTTTTTACGTATGGTTAAGAATAGAGTAATATGCTGGTGTTTACTGCATTGTTTTAATGCACTCCTGCATTGGGCTCACACATACACTCTGCACTCCGGCTACTTCAGCGATGTTGATAAATTGTGGTGGGCGTTTCTCTTTGTGTCGCGCTAAATGCAGTGGACCAATCACAACAGTCTGGGTCATTGGACCAATCAGTGCCGATTAGCATCGCACTAAGGAGGGGTTTGGGAACAAATTAATCGATAAATCATGTGGGAGTCGTTGGGATAATTAGGTAAAAATAAATTCATATTATAAGACAATGAAAGTGTTTTTTGACCTTGCATGCATATGAGTCTGTTGTTGGAGACCCCCAAAATCAAAATATGACTTAAAATCTTAACCTTATCTTAAAACCTTATCTTAAAACAAGACAATATTTTGCTTGTCTAGAAAATGCAATTAAACTAGAAACAAGACAAAAATCTAAGTAAGAAAAGCATTGAAAAATATAAAATAATCTAACCAACTGCAAACTGCTTAACAATGATCTACTGTACATGTTGTATCTGCTGTATAAATGTCACCGTGTGAATGTTTAATGTTCTGAGTGTTATAAGGAAGTGTTTTTCACATCATCTGTTTGTGTTTCTGTTTATGGTAGGCGGGCTGGAAAGAGAATCATGCCACATTCATGAGTGAGCTGAAGAACCTGCAGGCATCTGGACTGACTACACTGGGTCACGCTCTTCGTGCCGCCTTCGACCTGCTCAATCTCAACAGACTTGTCTCTGGCATCGACAACTATGGGCAGGTAATCATGAAATCCTCCTTCAGACTGAAAAAACAATCTGTATTCAATAAAGAACACAATACAAGTGTACTGAAGACTCATGTCCATCAAGGCTTTTTTTCCCCTTTCTGGTAACCAGCATAAATATATTGGAGTGTAAAAGACTTCACACCAAAATCTGGCTTGAACAGTCAAAATAACAAACTACACCACTCACCACAATGGCAGTGGTGTAGAGAATAAATACAGTTGGAGTGGGAGTTTTGACGTAAAAAAAAAAACCTAAGGGTGTTTAATAAGAGGTGACACAGTAGCTTAGTGGTTAGCACTTTCGTCTCATAGCAAGAACCAGTCACTGGTTCGAGTCCCGGCCGGGCCTGTTGGCATTTCTGTGTGGAGTTGGTATGTTCTCCCCGTGTTGGCATGGGTTTCCTTCGAATGCTCCGCTTTCCCCCACACTCCAAAGACATGCACTATAGGTGAATTGGATAAATTAATTGGCTGTAGTGTATGAGTGTGTGTGTGTGTGTGTGTGTGTGAGTAAGTGAGTGAGTGAGCGAGCATGTATGGGTGTTTGCCAGTACTGGGTTGCAGCTGGAAGGGCATCCACTGTTTAAAACATATGCTGGATAAGATGGCGGCTCATTTCGCTGTGGCAACACCTGATGAATAAAGGTACTAAGCCGAAGGAAAATCAATGTTTAATAAGATATTATACGTGTATTTATCGTCCCAATAAGGCAGCAAACATGTAATGTATTTATAATGTAGCTATATATTACACTTAAAAAATAATGTTTGCTGTTTGTTCAAACTACTTATTTAAAATGAGCTGAGGCAACACAATCCTTGAAGGTTTTTTGCAACAGTTTAAATCTTTTATCTTCATTACACTTAAATTTGTAAAAACTAATGAGTTAACTTAATTCCTTCATGTTGTCCCAACACAAATCTATTGTGTGAAAATGTTTACAGTATCGTATAAATAGAAACTACATGCACAAAATGAAAACAAAATACTATTTACATCTGTAGTGTAAAGAGAATATTTTGCTATTTGCACTTAGTTTGAGTAGTATCTATCGCTGTTTGGACTTAGTCCAAATACCCACTTCCCAAATATATATATTTAATGAGGTTTATATGGGTATCCATATGAAAGCCATCCACCAAGTCCATTAAATGGAGAAGAAACCTATCTGGCTGCTCTCAATTTATGCATGTCTACGCCGGATGACATCTCCAGATTACTACAATGGCAATTGTAAAAAAGTAAAAAAAAAAATCTATTCTGAACAGGGAAATATATTTTTAACAATAGCTGATGAGCCTTTAAAGACCGACCTGTTGTGAGCTCTGGCTGTTAAATGGTTGTGTATGCCTTTATTCACCCCATCTGTTTATATTAATTTAACCTATTTCACAACAATCACGTTTAATGGAGAAATTCCAGAAAAAACTACACTACCCATCATGCAGTAGTCTCGGGCCGATATGAGATTCTGACGATATGATAACCTTGGATAAAAACATCATGGTTTTACGGTATCACTGTATTGTGATTACTGCTCTAAAATATTTTCTTTTTAAATGTCTGTGTTAACAACAAATTTTTTCCCCTTTGAACACAAGATATTTTATTTTGGGAAACATTTATAATATTTCGGAGCAGTAAACATGCCGGACTAAATAATTCAAATGAATCATAGTTAACTTCTGTTGTCATTTCCAAAACACAGATTTCTTTACAATTTAAAGTGGTATGCCTATTATGCTGTATAGAAAATTCCACCAATTAGCAAGTGGCAGCAAGCAAAGTGTGTCAGAAGAGACCAGACAGCACTGCTGAAAAAGTGGGTGGACACGAATGCTCTTTAACTTGTATCATAGCAACCAAAGTGTAGTAACAATAAAAAAAGAAGCACTCTCAAGTGCCCTATGTGTATTCAGTGCTGTCATTTTCAGCTGGCTACAAGCATTCATAGACACACAGCCTAGTATGTACTGAGAAGAACATATGCAGAGAATAGTCAGATCATATTTAAACAAATATTAATAACATAAGCAAATATCACCTCCAGTGTCAACTGAGCAAATGGTTTGTTATATCCTTGAAGAACACAAATACATTATGTAAGATATGATTTGCTGAAAACTCTTTTAGTTTATCTATCAATATGTTCCTTCACTGTAAAGTAGCTGGAAAGAAGCCATCACTGAAAAAATATCCATTTTAAAGTGTGCCAGAAGGCATGAGAGTGACCCAGCGAACATATGGGAAAACATTCTGTTGTCCAAAGCTTTAAACCTGATGCTGCCCACTGCTTCAAGCTCGCTGAGGCTTTGTAGAGGAGATGCTTTCATCAGCAGTAACAGGGGTCCTCTAAACCCACCAGAAGGAATAGATGTTGCAGCATGCTGAGATTACACAGCCAATTTTGTGGTCTTATGAAACCGTATTTTGTAAGACAACATGGCTATCACCTTAATTTAATGTGATTCGTGTTGTTTTTCATATATACAGCATCACACAGTGCAACATTTTAATTGGATTATTTGTAATTCAGAATATTCAGCTGCACACATTAAGAGCATGCTGGCTTACCTAAAATAGGATACATGCAGTTTCCCATAACCCTCAGGCATTGTGTTAATCCACATGATGATTCTGTAGTACACCAGCGTGAGTAACTGAGTGCTGACCCCTGCAGTATGGACAGAGGGAGTGCATCTTGTGCTACTCGGAGCTAGTTTGTCATGTAGTGAAGGCTACTGCATTATTTCTTCTAAGTGTGTAGGAAGTTCATGCCTCCAGTTTGTGACTCCAGTTCAGAATTAAATTCACATTTAAGATCTGGTTAATTCATTCATTCATTTTCTTTTCGACTTAGTCTCTTTATTGATCTGTCTCCACAGCAGAATGAACCGCCTGGTATTTCTGTATTTATGCAATATAAATTTGGAAAATTACATAAACTACCAATTAACGCATGGAAATGTTTTATTTTAATAAATAATTTAGCTTGCTTAATGGTTCAAAAATTTAGCATTAGAAATTTTTTTTTCTTTATGATTTCTTAATCAAAGATTAAACCAAAAACAGCAGTTTAAACATGTATTGTGTTACAGATATTCTGTTTCTTATCAATTCTGTTTTTTATTTCTGGCTTCTGATTATCAAGAGATCCAAAAAAAGGTGCCTTAAAATAATGAATAGCACAACAAAAACATGATCTTTTTAAATGTTGCTTAAGCATCAAATCAGAATATTACACTCAAAAATTTGTTTTGCTGCTTGTTCAAATTACTTAAAATGAGTTGGGATGAGATGATTAACGGTTTCAATTTTTACCACAGTCAAGGTTTTAAAAACCGTAAAAAATGTCTGTTATATCATTCCCACCATATATGCACGTTTTTGTTTTACATGTTTTTTGTAACTATTTTATTTAGTTTATTAGGGCAACAGTATCTCCAGCGGAAAAGGACCATCTACATCAAAAGCTACTGCTCCAAAATATTTTTCATGTTTCTTAAAATAAAATATATTGCATTCAGGGGGGACAAAGTTGTCGTTCTTTACCCAGACATTTAAAAAGAACTTATTTTAGAGCAGTAATAGCAATACCATGATACCGCGATATTTCTATTCAAGGTTATCATACTGTCAGAATCTTATACCGGCCCATGCCTACAGTCAAAAAAAAAAAAAAACTCTTTGGATGAAAATAATTTAACTGAGGGCAAGATTTCCATCTAATAAATTTGTTTAGCACCAACTAAAAAACTATTTACATAACTAAATGCAATTGAGTTGAAAAAACATGATTTTATCAAATAAAGGTTTAAATACATTTGTTTTTTTAATGTATTTTAACTTAAATTCAAAGGTCATATCATGTATGCGCACAATGTTTCTCACATTTGTTATCTTACATTATCCTAAATTAACTATAAAAGACATTTTAAGCATATTTCATGATTTATATCTGATTGAGACTGATCTTAGAGCTAGTTTTAGGACAGTTATTGCTCACTGAGCAAAGCGACAAACTGAGTTTTTGCTAATTAACCATGAGTACTTCTGCAAGGTGGTAATCTCAAAACTCAAAGCATTACATGAAAATCTTCTAAATCTACTAACTAAAGTGAAGATTAAACTCTAACAAGTCTTTCCATTAACTTTCAACGTCTAAAATTACTTTTATTGTCAATACCCCCCCCCCCCCCCCCTTAATTCAATCCCATGCAAAGCATGCTGGGATCTACAAATTCCCTTACCGTGTTGCTGGACCAACACAATTCCTTCATGTTGTGTCAACAAAAAACGCTTAAGTTAACTTTATGTTTACAAATTTAAGTGGACTGAACATAAAACAAATGAATTGACCAAAGGACTTACAAGAATTGTTTTGTTTCAGCTAATTTTAAACAGGCAGTTTGAACAAGTAGAGCAGCAGTAATCATTTTGTGAGTGTAGTTAAAACAACACAGTTGTTAAGTTTTGTTTTGGAAGAACTTACAGTAATTGTTTTGTGTTCAATCCACTTAAACTAAGTTAACTTGATCAATGTTTGTTGAGACTATATGAAGGAATTGGGTGGCAGTTTTTCCAAGATTTTCCAAGGATCATGTGAGACTAAAGACTGTTGTGATGGCTTATAAAAAAAAAAAAAAAAAAAATATATATATATATATATATATATATATATATATATATATATATATATATATATATATATATATATATATATATATATATATATATATATATATAAAACATAATTTCAAATTATAAATAATATTGAAAATTCACAGTATTAATGTCTATAACCTAACACACAGGACAACCAGTTTGCAAAATGGATAAAAGGAAACAAACGTTTTCTGATAATTTTTCATTTTTGAACTTACTGTTACTGTTTTTTGTTTATTAATTTTATGGCAAATTGCAGTAAAAAAAGACAAAAACAATTATATTTAAGTATAGATAGTATCAATTTAAGCACATACAATAAATCAATTATACATACTAAATAAAAAGCTTAATAATATTGTGGCAGCAGTGCGGTGACCCCAGCTGGCCCATTTGGCATTTCTGTGTGGAGTTTGCATGTTCTCCTCGTGTTCTCGTGGGTTTCCTCCGGGTGCTCCCCTGCAGTCCAAGAATATGCACTATGGATGAATCGAATAAAATAAATAGGCTGTAGCCTATGTGTGTGAATCAGTGTGTATGGATGTTTCCCAGTACTGGATTGCAGCTGGAAGGGCATCCGCTGTGTAAAACATGTGCCATACGCCGGAATAGGCAGTTCATTCTGCTGTGGTGATTTCTGAAATAGAGACTATGCCGAAGGAAAATGAATGAATGAAAATTGTGGCTCAACAAAAACTACAATTGTACAATCCATATCACACAATACACTTTACTTTGAGTGTTACTGTTTATTATTATTATTATTATTATTATTTTAATATTTAGTTTGTGTTTCAGATTTTTAAAAGAAATGCTTTTTCTGTTCCAGGGTCGAAATCCGTTCTTTCTGGAGCCGTCAGTCATCATTACAATTACAGATGGAAACAAACTGACACACAGCTCGGGAGTGGCTGAGGAGGTGAGGAACAAACACACACAAATCTAACATGGCAAATTTTATTTGACCTACTTGTTCTTTTATATGTTAAACATTTCAGGTAGTGTGTCTTTGTATAAACCCCAGTGGCATCTCACTTCTTGTTTTTTTTCTCAGCTTCACCTGCCGCTGAATTCCCCATTGCCTGGTAGTGAGCTAACTAAGGAGCCGTTCCGATGGGACCAGAGACTCTTCGCCCTGGTCCTGCGTCTGCCAGGAGTGGCCGTGCCCGACAGTGAGCAGCTGGGAAGTGTGCCCACTGATGAGTCTGCCATAACCCAGATGTGTGAGGTCACTGGAGGTACAGCCACTGGGTCAAAATCTTACACTTTAAAGTGTCGTCACATTGGAATGACTTGAATTTGCAGGCAAAATCCAGTCATTCCTAAAGCGATTGGGTATTTTGTGTAAAGACTAAAAACTCCCCATGAAGGTCTGATTAGTTTGTTGTTCACTTGAATTTATCACTTAAAACTAAAGAGCGCAGCTTGGTTTAAAGGGACTTTCTTTTTGAGTGTTTTATGCATTAATACTTTATTGACAATAGACAGTGATAATTTTGTATCCAATGGTAATTTAGTATTAATGTGACCCCACTTTTAGGCCAAGATTTATTAAACTCCTCAAAATAATGCATGTATAGCACTTAAATCTTCTGTGAGTGATCTACTGACAAACTAACAAAATTAATGAGCAAATTAATGACACTGATGAAGCTGATATATTTTCATAATGACCATTGGACAGCCTATCATAGTCAGAGGCAGGTAAATCTACTAACAATTCACACGCTAAATAGATTTAAGAGATAGTTCACTCAAATTTCCCACCCTCATGTGCGATCAAATCCTTTATAAGTTTCTTTTTTCTGTTTAACACAAAAGAATATATTTTGAAGAAAGACCTTAAACCTCTGACATCCGGCAGCTAGCTCTCTGCAACTCTGGATGGGAGACAACATGGGAAAGCTAGGTTCCTGCCGGAAGTGGTGTTAGTGAGACCAGCAGGGGGCGCTCAACCTGGGGTCTATCTGCGTCCTAATGCCCCAGTATATTGATAGGGACTCTATACTGCTCAGTGAGTGCTGTCTTTCGGATGAGACAATAAATCGAGGTGATTAAAAATCTTAAGATGTCCTTCGAAAAAAAATAGGGGTTTGCCCTCTGGCCTCTGTTCATTATGGCCTCCTAACCATCCCCATATCATAATTGGCTTTATCAGTCCTCATCTCCTCTCCACCAAACAGCTGGTGTGTTGTGTACAGTCTAGCGCAATATGGCTGCGGTGGCGTCATCCAGGTGGATGCTGCACACTGGTGGTGGATGTGGAGATTCCCCCCAGAATTGTGTAAAGCGCTTTGAGTGTTCAGAAAAGGGCTATATAAATGTTAAGAAAATTATTATTATTATTATTATTATTATTATTATTATTATTATTATTATTATTATTTAATATCCAGAATAGGAAAAGCAAATACCACAGAGGTTGATGGTTAGAAGTTTTTAGCTTCCTTAAAAAAATTTTGAGTTTAAATCAACGACAGAAACTCGAATAGGTTTGGAACAAGTAAAGGTTTGAGTAAATAAATTTTCATTTTTGGGTGAACTATCCCTTTAAGACATTATTTTCTGCCATTAAATAATGGCATAAATAACTGTAAACTTAAAACAATCAAGTCACTAAATTCCATTAATTTTGCATCTGAATGGAATCTTCAATAAATGTCTATGAAATAAGCTCTGCTACAAAAATAACCACCTCTTTTCATCTGTAGTTTCACTGTCTCTACTAAATCTGACAGTAGTTTTTAACGCCAAAGGGGAGGGTTTGTACTCAACCATTTTAAGTTTATGAAATTGCATCAAATTGTCTTCTAGACATAAAAGCTGGTAAAGGCTGAATTTCATCTCAGCCCTCCTAAAAATCTGCAATTAATCTGTCAACGCTTTTTACAAATCTGTAATTACTGGGTCCCTCTTCAATGCGGTGCTCAAATGTGTGCTCTTCTTCATTTTCACATGCAAACTCTCTTGTTTTTCCCAATGAAATCACAACATGAAGTGCAATTTTGATATAGTTAAAATGAAAATGAGTTCAGCTTGGATTACATTTGCGATAACAAAGAGTAATCGTTCACCCTAAAATGAAAGTTCTGTGATCATTTTCATTCCAAAACTGTTTGACTTGGAAGATGGAGATGATTGGAGATGATTGTCTATAATGATGAAAGTTAAAGCTGTTTGTTTACCAACATTCTCCAAATCATCCTCTTTTATGTAAGATAGAAAATAACAGAATGAGGATGAACAAATGGTGATGAAAATGGAATTTTTGATGAATTATCCCTTTAAACGGCTAGAAGCATCAACAGCTAGTGTTCAGATAAGTGATTGTAAGACTAAAATCTTAGATTCCTAAATGTTTTCCAGAAGCCAAACTTTATTTTTCAGTGAAACTGACTAATAAGATGCTGAAGGGAAGTAATCTGCTGCCACCGACGTATTTGAGTGTATGGTGGAATTTGTTTTCACTTCTGTTGCATTTTGGATAATGTTCTCACCGTGCACTTAAAGCGATAGATCACCCACAAATTAGAGTTTACTCTTCATTAACTCTAGCCATTCAGTATGTATTTATTTAGTAGCACATTAAAGAAGATGTTTAGCATTTTAGCATCGTAAAATGCAAGTCAGCAGCTACTAGCAATTTTAGAGTAAAAAAACACGCACAGGCTAAACAAAATGAATACTTGTGACTCAAGATGATGTGCTGAGATAGTAAAATCTGACTAAAAATCCTCTTTAATGATCTTCTGATGAAAACTTATGTCTAGACTGGCCTTATGGGGCACAAATGAACAGCAACTATCCCTTGAAGATTCATTAGCTTTTTTAAAATTTCAGTTATGAAACTGAATTTCATAATGCAGATGAGCTTATTTATCTCACAGCTCATCTAAATCTCTTTATCTTATCCTCTCTCTTTGTAAGGCCGCTCTTACTGTGTAAGAACCCAAAGGATGCTGAACCAGTGTCTTGAGTCTCTCGTCCAAAAGGTGTTGAGTGGAGTTGTAATACATTTTGAGAAAACCGGTCCAGATCCACCAGTGATTGGTGAAGGTAAGTGCTAATAATATGACCATGTTAGTTTTGTGCTTTTGATAAAACAGCTAATACACAGACTGATGTTCTCTTTTGTACAGATGGTCTTGTGGATCCAGCTCGTCCTTTGACGTCCTTCAGTCCACAGCCTTGGCACAGCTGCCACAAGCTCATTTACGTCCGGCCCAACCCCAAGACTGGCGTACCTGTGGGTCACTGGCCAATCTCAGAATCCTTCTGGCCAGACCAAAACTCCCCTACTTTGGTAAATAATAAAACCTCCCAAATGCAGCTTATAAGAGTTAATGAATGTCATCTGTTGTTTGTCATCAGTTGGCATTTCTGTGTGGAGTTTGCTTATCCTTCCTGTGTTTATGTGGGTTTCCTCCGGGTGCTCCATTTTATCTCACTGTCCAAAGACATGCGCTATAGGTGAATTGGGTAAGCTAAACTGGCCGTAGTGTACGAGTGTGAATGTGAGAGTGTAGGTGTGTTTCCCAGTAGTGGGTTGCGGTTGGAAGGGCATCCGCTGTGTAAAACATATGATGGAAAAGTTGGCGGTTCTTTCCGCTTTGGCAACCTCTGAAATAAAGACTAAGCTGAAGGAAAATGAATGAATGAATGAATAAATTATGTAAATATTAAGTGAAATCTTAGGTTTCAAACATTTATTTAATATTACAGTATTGTTAGTGATGTACATCAACAATGCAACTCTTAATTCTTGTGGTTTGTGTGCAGATCTTTCTGTTTGTTTGCCAGCAAAATTGTGTTGAATTCATAGACTGTAAAATATAGGTTGAATTCAGAGCTTAAGGGTTGTTGTAAACATTTCAGATTGTACTTAGTATTGTTGTGTCTCCACTACTGGATTGGCTAAAGGATCCTAGTGCATTATGAGTTTATGAGTGTTTCCCTAACATTTGGTCAGAAGAGAATGCCGTAGTCATTTTTTTCTTTGTTTTCTTCAGTTATGTCCGACTTTCAGAAAAATTATTTGTCTTTGTGTTGCTGCAAGACAGCTGCCGTTTCTTTATAAAAGCCTTATTAGCAGTGAATCACCTCTTCAAATTAAACATAAACCTGAAACTAAACAAATTAACTTAAAACTAACTTTGAACTTTAGAAAAATTACTGAAAAACAAATAAAAATATAAAACTTTATTGAATTAAATTATTAATAACTATAATATAAAATAAAAACTGAACATATGAAAAATAAATCTTTGGGAAAAAAAAACGTAATAAAATATAAATTAGACCAAACCCTTAATATAAAACTAAAATACAATTAGAAACTCAGGCTGTTTTTTTTTTCCCAACATTTCCTCAGATCTGGGACAAATGATTTTTAACCATAGTAAAAAAATGTGTTAAATCTAGCTTATGATTCTGCAGAATTGGCTAAAATATTTGATGAAGAAACACAGAAGGACTTTTTGTGGAGCTCTGGGACCTGGCAGACGGTCCGTCGTAGCTTCTTTCTGTGTGCAAAAAAAAAAAAAAATTCAGAGAATCCTTATTAAAATGGAAAAGTACCAGGATTGTAAAAAAAGCAGGAGTTTGGATAGGTGCATTAGCATTGGCTCATCCAAGCCGAGTGGATGAAGCAATTTATTAGCCAAAGGTAATGACCTCTGAAAACTAAAGGTTAGCTTTCATCTTGTTCAAACAGTGCTAATGAATGTGGATGAAGATAAGAGAGCTGAATGGAGCGGTAACACGAGGAAAGGCTTCACTGTCCTGAGGTTTCCCACCCCCTCGCCGTCTATTCTCTCTTAAACAGTGCACTGTAGAGACAGCAGCTGGTGTCATGCCAAAGTGCCACAGCTCAGCTCAGCCTGTGGGCATAGCAAGAGAGACATTGCCAGCAGAATAAGACTGCAGCTCACCAGAGCTTAACATGAGGTCATTTCCTTCCTCGCATATCCACTGTCGAGTCTCCAATATTGTGAATCAGTAGTACTTTGGGCTGGAGTACAAATTTAGCTGTTCTTAGCCAATAAACTGACCGTGATATTTTATTTGTCCATAGCAAGTTAAACATGCTTTATCTAAGTTTTTGACTCTTGTAAAGCATAAAATAGCATAATATGTTTGCAGATAGAAACATGCCAAGTGAACATTCTAGTTTATCTGAAAAATATGAGTTACATGCCAGAACAGCTGTCTTTGTTTTAGTTCTTTTAACCCGCCCACTGACACTTTTGCCAATTATATTTCAGCACCCCAGGTTGCCCTGTTGGAAAACATTGCATTTCATTCATTCAGTCAGAAAGCCTCTCAAAGCATGCGTCCATGACCGAAGTGCAACCTCTGGTGGACAGTAGTAGACTCCAAAATGAGACACAGATTCAGAGTTCCACTTGAGGTGGTTGTTAATTAGCTATTAATATAAATATTACAAACGTAAACATCAGGTGAGCAGGTTACATTGTAACCTTGTGTCGTAACAACACGCTACGTGACGAAATTTGCAGAAATAAGCAATTTGGCTGTTTACACCAGACAAAACACGACAGAAATTGAAATACAGCTATTAATAGAGGTATACCTGAGGTCATCATTCTCAGTTTTCTGTTGTTCAGCTGCAAGAATTAGAAGTCGTTTCTAAAATATCAATTTCAGGTGTTGGTTAGGACAAAAACCCCTTTAATATGGTAAATATTCCTTCTATCAGGTGCCTTTGCTTTTATATAAAACACAATTTAAATCAGCCTTAAATCAGTCTTTAGGCTTAATAGTCAGGCTTGCTCCTGTTGATCCTCAATCTGGCATCCTGCGCTTGCGTTTGTTTTGATCCAGGAATGCAATGCCTAGTTTAACCACTGGATGTCAAACTTGCATACTGCCCCTTTTAATTATGAATTAGCATTTTTACATTCATTTTTAATCTGATGCTGTTTTTTTTTTACATTTGTTGTACATTTCAGTTTAGTTAAATTTTTTATTCATGTTTTTGTTTAGTTAAATTTTTTTTTTTTTTTGCATATTTCTATTTAGTTTTTATATATTTAGGTTCTGTTTTAGTTTTAGCAATTCTAGTTTAACCGAGCAGAATCTGTCCAGTGTCGAACAAAGCAGAGATTAATGTTTGCAC
This sequence comes from Danio rerio, assembly GCF_052040795.2. Classification (NCBI taxonomy): domain Eukaryota; kingdom Metazoa; phylum Chordata; class Actinopteri; order Cypriniformes; family Danionidae; genus Danio; species Danio rerio. Next base: position 35,758,649 of record NC_141034.1, read on the forward strand.
AGCTATCTCGTGTGCAAAAATGACTGTTTGAATAGACACTGAATCCAAAATCACAAAAATGCAATGAATAAAAGTAGAAATGATAACAAATTCAGACGATCCTAGAGTTTGAGCATATGCAGTTGTATATGCAGTTAAACATGCCTAGTTTTTGGACCAGGGGGGCAAGTCGGAGCACTCTGGTCCCCCGGGCTCTGCTCTGGTTGGGGAAATTCCAAATTGAACCAAAATAATCCATTACAATTGGCTTATGATTGGCAAGCAAAATTCGGGACATTGCAACCTGCAGAACAAAAAAAAACATGCCTAGTTTTGTTTGTCAGAATAAATATTTTACATGCCCATTGAAAAGATTGTTATATGTTTCCTTTGCGTATATATAACTTTTTGTGTATATAAGTTATAAATGCATAATTTTCTTAACTTATATGTTTGGTTGTAAAAACTCATCTAAAGATTGTCATGACCACGATCTAACCCTCATAGAGACAACATTCACTCTCATTTAGATTACAATTCTGCCACCATATGAATTGCAACTCCCCTAAGGCACCACACACATAAACCTGTCCCGGTTCTCCGTTGATTACACATACACACACCTAAGAGCTACTCAAGACTTATGACTTAAGACTTATTATATGGACCATATAAATAGCACACACACTCACAGAGTGTGATTGCTGAGTCTTGTTTGGTTCATACCCTGTAACATTTCAAAGTGTTCCATTGTCTTGCCATGCCCTGTTTTCTGACCCTCGTCTTGCTAATTGTTTTATGTTGTTTGCCGCCTGAATTGATCTCTTTGCTTGTGACCCCGAGTACTCTTTTGGATAACCTGCATGCTCCTGCTTTGCTCCTGTGTTGACCATTGCCTTCCTGACCATTCTTTGTTGAATAAAGGACTGCATCCTAAGTTACACAGATGTTTTGCTAAACAGCTGCTGGTCAGTTTTTCACCACAGAATAATTAGTGCTTGTTTATTCTGTAAACAATAATGCATTTTTTTCTAATTATTATTTTATTTCAGGTTGTTTTTGAGTGACTTCTGTTAGTTTCAATTAGTTTAATTTATTTAATTTATTTTGAACATTTTTATTTCAGTTAAATAAAATGATTTTGACCAATAGTTTTAGTTTTTGTCTCGGTTTTACACTGTAAAAGTTGCAGGATTCCGTCATTAATGTTGTCCCAATACTAATCGGTTAAGTTAACTTAAATTTAAGTGGATTGAACATAAAACATTTAAGATGTACCTAAATCTCGTTTTTAATAAGCAGTTTAAACAAGTGTAGTTTTCATTTACTAAAATACCCTCAAATGAATCAGTTGCTTGGGTTTATTTAGTGTTCAGTCAGACGGTTGTGAGATTATCTGCTCAGGCAATGAACAGCTTGTGTTGTCATGTGCCTAAAACGCATGGGTCATTACCCACTGGTGTTGTGATTACAGATGAATTGGTCATATCTTGTAATAGAGAGAATGTATTGCAGAGATTAATGCCTGTTTTTTCTTCTTTCTTTCTTTCTCTCTGTAGCCTCCTCGTTCTGCCCATCCTGTGGTGCGGTTTTCCTGTGTTGACTGTGAGCCGATGGTTATCGACAAGCTGCCTTTTGACAAATATGAGCTGGAGCCGTCCCCGCTCACCCAGTACATCTTAGAAAGGAAATCTCCGCACATGTGCTGGCAGGTGGGACACCTTTTCACACAACTATTTAATTTGATCTGTATTTAGCATGCCGTCTTTCACAGCCCCCAGACTGCCGCTTGCCTACAGCCGAGTTTCATGCTGATAGATATCATAGTGTTAAAAGAGTGGAAAGAAGCAGTGGGTGTTTAGTTATTCTCTATTTACCGCAATGTAAAGTCGCTATTGCTTACCGCTTAACAGTGATGGTTGTGAAAGTCCTCCATTTAGCAACTGGTTAAGCAGTAGTTGGAATGAGATTTTGTTTTGTAGCTTTCCCTTGCTGTTTTAAAGTTTAGGATTTCTTTAAGCAAGGACTTTAACAAACATTTGGAAATGATTTTGAGCTGAATGGTTAAAATCCCACATATGTAATTACTTATGACATAATTGCTTATTAAGTTTGACAGATAGGTTGCACTGACACTAAACTGGTATGGAGATGTGAGAGTGAAGTGACAGTGGCAAATGTCTTGAGAAATACAGCCTTTGATTCAGTTTGGGATTATAGTATCTTATTAATTGACTCTGCAAATGAAATCTTTTATTTGGCAATGTGGTACCTACTTTTGTTTTTGTTGTTTTGTTGTTTTTGCCATGGTCTGAAGATGATCAGTCACAATTAGAGAGATCAGATCAGATCAGACACTCACTTATGGCATCGTCAATATCGTTTTCTTAGCAAGACAAAGAATTACTGACGCTATCTAAATACTATTCTTTACTTTTTGATTTGGGTAATTTGTATGAATTTGTATGATCGCATTTGTACAATTTAATACAATTTTTTTCATTCCCCCTAATAACAGATGTGTTTAGGGTTGGAGTCTGGTGCCACACTTAAAAATCGTACATTTTAATTCGACTTAACACGAGTTCGTAGAAACTAGCCACTAAACTGACAAAACATAAAATAGTTACATTGCCTTGTGAGATCAGGCTGGAATTACAATTTCTAAACCACTTTTCTGAAGATAAGCAAAACTAATTAAAAGCTTTTAACATTGTTTTAAATTTCATATGAATACTTTTTAGCCACATGGTGATCTTCCTTTTTGAATGCCTTCAGGGCGAACCCCTCAGAAGACAGCAAACATAATGGTTCTGTTCTGTTCAGGTCATGCATTTCAAAACACGTCAACATATGGCTCATCCCTATGCCCTAATCCCTCTGCAAGTTATTCTATAAATTAGTTAGTTATTCAAAACTAACTAGGGTTATCGAGTTGTACTGCAAACATCTTTTGGTGAGCTATTCCTACAATTAGTAAGTTACTCAAAAAAAGTTTGTTAACACTAATCAGCTTTAAAAAAAAATGTATGACATAGTTTAAAGCATAATCAATATGATGATCTGGTTTAACTGTGTAAATTGGATTAACAGATTGCCAGAACAGCAGGTTCTTCCAAAAAATGAAAGTGGTTGAACAAGTGTGGATTCGAAATCATTTGTATCATAAACTAAAAACATTTTGTTTTTCACACTAACGTGAGTCCAAATTTAAACAACTGGTGATGCTACTGGTGTTGTCATACCCCATTCACACAGGGCATCAGCGTCAACGCTTTCCATTCACTTTGAATGGGTGATGCCAGGCATTGCCGAACTGCATTGTGAATCCGTCGGCGCCACTTAAGAGACGTTGCTCGCTGCAGAAGTTGGGACTAGCTCAACTTTTCAAGCGCCAACGGAAGCGTCAGCCAATCAGATAGCTGTATGCAAATACACCAGCTAGACAGTGGCCTATAGCTGACTGAATTTCATTGGCTTACGCTGCCATGACGATCGCATCAGCCCCAACTTCAGACATGCCTTCAGTCAAGCGTTGACGCTAAAGCCCCGTGTGAGTGGGGCGTTACTGTTGAAATTTTGCCTTCTAGTTTTGTATTCTATTATAACCCAGCAAGCATTTTTTGTTTCTAAAAGATGTCTAATAGACGTCAAAACATAGCCGTCTTGGCTAAAACAAGACTAAATTTGGGCTGTCATTGAAAATCTAATAGACGTCTAAGAATAGGCCAAAATTAGACTAGTTAATTAGACAAACAAACAGAAATAAATGACTACACATGTAAAGTTTGTCTAATCTGTCTATTTGACGACTAGTCTAGTTTTGGGCAGTTCTTAGATGTCATTTTCACTGCCAGCCCAAGTTTAACCTTGTTTTAGCCAAGATGACTATGTTTAGACGTCTATTAAACACAAAAATTGTTTGATGGGAAGGGACTTTCACAGAATAAGCATTTTCACAGTGTTCTTTATCCTCAACTGTATTTTGTTGAATGTCATTGTTGATAAATCTCAGCCTAGTTCCTAGTAAAGCTGCAAATGCAACAAGGTATGTCATTCTTCAGTCTTCAGGGGAACTTCCGGAGTCTTTATTCTCTTTGTGGCTACGTCGCATAGTCCTTTAACTCTCTGGCTCAAAAGCCCCTATAGACTTATGAGCAGAAAATCAATACAAACACTAAAGATTTATACATCAGATTTTTTTGTATGTACACTGAAAAAAAATGATTAATTGGATTTACTCATTTGTTTTAAGTGGTTGCAAAAAACTAATGCAGGCTGAATTTAAACAAACAAATTAAGTTCAATGTAACTAAACTTGATTTGTTTGTTTAAATTCAGCCCATATAAACTGTTTTTAAGCACTTACCTTGAAAAATGTAGTAAATTCAATTATTCGTTTATTTCGGTGTACAGTTAATTAGAACATTTGAGTGCTTATAGTCCTTCAAATATGAATTTAGGTAAGTTTAGGCTGTAGTTCTGAAATGATGAATACTGGTCTCTCAAGAGCCATTACCTAGAGTATTTAGTTTCTGGAAAGAGCTTGCACTAATCAGAGTAACTGTTTAGCTTTATCATACTTCATTTTATTGCTGCTGCTGCTTGTATATAAATAAACACATGCAATAAATCCCTTCGTCAATACCTGGAAATGTTTTTTGCAAGTCCATTCTTCTGATATGTTGTTCCCACTGGCACCGCACATTTAGCTCCAACTAAATGTACCAGTAACTGAACCTTTGTATTTGTTCTTTCACCATGGTTACGATGTTGCATGATTATTGTATCTCACTAGGCAGCATTTAATGGAAAGAATCTCAATGGTAGATAAATAACAAAGAGCTTATCCATTTTAAGCACATTTAGAGGCATTTATAGCACACCAGTCTCCGAGGAGCCCTTTCTCCTAATGAGCTGTTGATGAATGGGTTTTTGTCTCTGAGAAACCGTTTCATGTGAGCTCTCGGGAAAAACTAATGTAAACTCCTCTCCCTCTTTTCCCAGGTGTTTGTGAACTGCAGTGGCAAACACAGTGATGTTGCCCACCCGTTCGGCTACCTGAAGGCCAGCACGACACTCACCTGCGTCAACCTCTTCGTCATGCCTTACAACTATCCTGTCCTGTTGCCACTCCTCGGTGCGTGTGTTTCCTCATAGATATTTTCTGTTTGCATGTTCACAATATTTATCTGTAAATTAACTCATTCATGCAACACTATGTCTAGGATATTGCATGCCCAGGGGCACTTTCCTGGTAACGAAAAAAGGAAAATTAGTTGTAAATAAAAAAATATAAATCAAAACTATTAAATACTCAGGTTGGCAAAAATACCCCAAGACTTGGACCCTATATATGGGATTGCTGTAATTTATTACGCTGCCCCTGCAGACTAAATACATATATTTTGACTTTGTCCATAAATCACTTTTTTCTGGCTATCATACCTCAAGCATTTCTCATCTGTGTCAAAAATGCAAATCAAAACTGTGTCCTCTAAATGCACTTTTTGTACTTTCTTCGAATATAGCAGGGTTATGGAGTTGTACTGCAAACGTCTTTGCATTTTTGACCAGCCGATTGGAATGTTATCACTCCATTGAATGGGCGTTATCAGCTGATAGATATGGGCCAGTATGGGCCTTATGTGCCTACTTTTAGGCTTAGATGGCTGTTATCATTCATCCACATGGTTAATCAGTTATAGATCACATACGGCTGCGGCTGGAAGGTAACAAGAAACATTTGTATTATTTATTAAATTTCCCATTAAAAACACATCAATAAACCCAACTATCACAGTTACATAAAAACAGATCCGGATCTGGAGTCTTCTCTATTAGTATAGCTGATTAACCATGTAGATGGATGATAACAGCCTTCAGAGCCTACCAGTAGGCACAGAAGGCATCTACTGGCCCATATCTATCAGCTGATAACCACTGATGACGTCCATTCAATCCAGTGATAACATTTGAAGCGGGTGTTTTTGACACTGTTGTCAAGACGGTTTATTCTTTTATTATGGAATCAAAGATTTCAACTACGTTTTGACAACTGGTTGCGAGATGTAGTGAGTTTCATCGGTTTGGAAAAAAAAACAGGTTTACAATAAATGGCAAAACTAGTACTTTTCTAAAACGTGGGGCCCCTTTAGAATGGTCTTTTCTGAGCATGTGAGTGCCTCTACAGACTGTCAAGCTAAACCTTAGGGATTTTCAATTGCAAAGCAAATGTAATTAAATACATTGTATAAATACCTGAGGACTATTGTTCATAATGTTAGGTTATTGAGGTTCATGTGTACAGTGTACAGGTTTTTTTCTTTAATTTCATTTTGGTTAGAGGGAAGGGGTGGAAATAATATTAGTTTAAATGTCTCTATAGAATTACAGATAAAAAAGTGATAAATACTTACTGTAAATAAATAAATAAAATAAATATATAAAAACCCATGTGGTTATGTTGAAACATTTATATAGTGTATAAAGCCATGATTATGAAATGTCCTTGTATTTTATACACGACATTTCAAAGATCACTGTAAATTAACTAATGTATACAAAGCCAAAGCCAAAAGCCAAAATGTCATTTATATAGAATAATAGTTTTCAACCTACTTATGATGTTTTCCTAAATTTAGAAAGGTGTTACTTTGACCAACTATCTTGTTTTAATGGTGTAAATATGCTCTAAAAATTATATTTTTTTCTGAAACACATACTGTACACAAAAAAAACTTTTCGTACTTTTTGTCTTGTTTCTAATCCAAGTGTCTAAAAAGAAATCTTAAATGATGAAGCATTTTCTAGACAAGCAAAAAAAAACTGTCTTTGTATTTATACTAAAATCATGTGAGTTTTTTTTTCATTAAAACATGTCAAATAATCTGCCAATGGGCTAAGCAAAATAATCGTATTTTTCCTTTTGAGATTATTTTGCTTAGCCCATTGGCAGATTATTTTGCTTGTTTTAATGAAAAAACTCACTTAATTTTAGTATAGATACAAACAAGACAGTTTTTCACTTGTCTAGAAAATGCTTCTTTATTTAAGATTAAATTTACAACAAAATTGGCAACGCAGTGGCGCAGTAGGTAGTGGGTCAGTTGGCGTTTCTTTGTGGAGTTTGCATGTTCTCCCTGCATTCGCGTGGAATTCCTCTGCGTGCTCCAGTTTCCCCCACAGTCCAAAGACATGTGGTATATGTGAATTGGGTAGGCTAAATTGTCCTTAGTGTATGAGTGTGAATGAGTGTGTATGGTTGTTTCCCAGAGATGATTGGGAAAAGATCACAGAGATCATGTGGCTGAAAGGACAAAAAAACGTGCTGGATAAGTTGGCAGTTCATTCCGCTGTGGCGACCCCGGATTAATAAAGGGACTAAGCCGAAAAGAAAATGAATGAATGATTAAACAACTAAATTGTATTTTTTGCTTGTCTAGAAAATTATATTTGGTATTCGATATCAAAAATAAAAAAAGATAAAAAAAATCTGAGTAAGAAAAGCATTTGCAGTTTAACTGTTAAATCCTTAATTGGTTGCATGTATGTGTGTTACAAATGAAAGCACTTTGTAAATTGCAGCTGAAATTATATGTTCTGTTCTTGTTTCATTTCCTCATTCTGAAAAAATGACTGAAAGGATGCATTTCAGTGCTGTAGTAATGGAGTACCTGCCTAACCATCTCTTATTCTCCTTTCAGATGATTTGTTTAAAGTGCACAAACTAAAGCCAAACCTCAAGTGGCGGCAGTCCTTTGAAATGTACCTGAAGTCCATGCCTCCGTACTATCTACTGGTAGGACAATCTTTTTTCCTGCTTCATAAAAAAAAAAAAAACATACATCCCAAAAGAGTACAGAAGTGTCCCTCAAAAAAAAAAGCCAAGTTTCTTTGTCCATCTAAATTGGTCCAGTGTTCAATTTGTGTGCACACTGAAGGGTCACTTGTAATCTGACCCCTTCTATAAGATGTATTTGTTAACAGCTGTAATGAGGTCAAGGGTATGTGCTCTGAGAACAAATTCAGGCCAAGCGTGTCCTCATTTTCACTTCCTTTGTCTCTGCTTCTCCACTTGTGTGCTTTTTTCTGACTACAGCCTCTCAAGAAGGCGCTAAGGATGATGGGAGCCCCGAATCTCATCTCTGATAACATGGATTGTGGCTTGAGCTACAGTGTCATTTCCTACCTGAAGAAACTCAGCCAGCAGGTGAGTGGGATTTAGGGAAAACTGCAGTTTCAGTTGTAGTTTAACTTATATCATGCCTTTACATTTAATTTAAAATGTTTTTATGTAAAAATCACGATGGCATTAATGGACCTCAGAGAACAGTACATTAAAAAGCATGACCCCTTTATGAACTGCTTTTAAAAAGAAGTACTGTTCTCTGAGGTCCATTTATGTTATCATAATTTTTTATATAAAAGTATATAACTTAATTTAATGTTATAGTCTAGACTTCCTTTTACTTCTATTACACTTGGAATTAAAGGCTTAGTATAGTGATTGGCATGAGCGATGACAGTATGCCTATTTAAATGATAAATGAAGAGTTGAATAGACTGGGCTTATTGATGTGAACTCCTGTATGCATGTTTGACAGCCTATATCCTTCATAGATGGATGCAGGGAGTATTCGAACATGTAATGAAGCAGTTACTCACAATTGTGTAGTGCAACTGTTGGATCCTGTATTAGAGGGTGTTCAATATTGGTCCTGGAGGTCCGGTGTCCTGCAGATTTTAGCTCCCACCAATCAGACACACCTGGGCTGGTTAATCAAGCTCTTACTAGGCTTTCTAGAAACATCCTTGCAGGATGCAGAAAAATCTGCAGGACACCAGACCTCCAGGACCGAGTTTGAGAACCCCTGTCCTATATAGTCGGCACAGCAGCATATTTTAGTTTCAATCTTTCTGAAAACCCTGTGTTGAAATTGTAAATTAACCTGTAAATTATGTTAACAAATGATACTCACTAGGTCTCGAACTTATTTCAAAATAAATTTCATTCACTTTTTTCTAATGCTGGGATCCATGGGGAGGTTGTGTTTTTTCACATATTGACACTACACTGTCTTGTATTCAGGGCATCTTTATCATTTGTTTTGTTCTTGGACCTGCGATTGCCTTTCTCATTATTTACCCACTACATGTGTGAATCAGTAGGCAGAGCTAAACAGAAGCAGAAGTTGATCTTCTCTGGAGGTTTAGTTTCAGTATTGCATAACGATTTGGCAAGTTGGCTTCAATATAAGCTGTTTTTAGACCAAGAAATTACAGCATGTTTTTATTGTACACTGACCTCTAATATGTCAAAATACACAGAATAATTATTTAATGTTAACACGTATTAAAAGGCACATCACACAAAATTATCAACTTTTGGGAGCTGTTTGGACATGAGTGCAATGCTAATATGCTTTTGAAGTGAATATGCTTAAACACCCCTCTACTTTGATTATGGGGTGGAGGAGCCCATTTGCATTAAAGTGAAGTTTCACAAACTAATTTCCAGAGGAGCACGTGATAGGATTGACTGCAGCTGATCCCTATCACTAATCGCTAACTAGCCAATCGGATCATTCTAAATTTAATATAAATATCCAGCCTAAACTTTATTCCTCATCTTCGTTTTGGAAATCCCCCCACCCATCTCTTCTTCCTCCTCCTCAATTCTTAGATTTGGCAACATGGTGGCTCAGTGGATAGCACTGTTGCCCCACAGCAAGAGGGTTGTTGGTTCAAACACTAAACGACAGCCAAACGAAACTTTCTGTGCGGAGTTTGCATGTTCTCCCCGTGTTTGCGTGGGTTTTCCCCAGGTGCTCCGGTTTCCTCCTACAGTCTAAAAACATGTAACAAAAGTCAAAGTCACAAGCACCTATTACGTACAAACTGGCGCAGTTGGCGGTCTATTCTTTGGAAGTTATCGAGAAAGACCTGATCTTGTATCCCTCCTATTGCTTATTGACCAGACGGGAGCCTTGGGCTCATCTATCTCTGAGCTCAGTGTTCTCTCCCAGGACAGCATGCCAACCTTCCAAAATAGTCAAGCATTATCTAAGTGTGAACTCTTGAAAGGGCATATGCACAAAATCAGGCTGTTTTAATCTGACCCAAATATTTACATTTCCAACCAGGTATAATAAATAATCTGATTGGTATTTTGAGCTAAAACTTAACAAACACATTCTGGAGACCCCAAAGACTTATTTTACATCTTGTTAAAAAGGTCATAATAGCTGCCCTTTAACATTTGAAGAGTGCAAAAACCTTTAAATGACGTCTGAAATGTTCTCCTAAACTGCACATTTTTCTCAGCCTCCTATTTTTATGTTTAGTTATTTCATTTTAAAGGCCATGAAAATAACTTGTTTGTCACTTTAAAAGTAAAGTTACTGAGCCTACACACAAGAGTCTGAGAAAAATGCTAATTTTAGAAGAAAATGTCATGCATTTATATGTTAAATATGGCAATTAGAGGTTTTTGCATTTAAGCTCTTAATTTGTATTTTGTATTATGTATAATAAAAATTAAACATGAAAACATTATATTCATTCAGTAATAACTTGTATCTCTGTTATGTGATTCCCAAATGATTCTGCTTTTTAAATCAAGCTGTACTTGATCTCCTAGGCAAAGATTGAGTCAGACCGTCTGATTGTGTCTGTCGGTAAGAAGCCTCCTCCAGAGACGGGCATCAAGGTGAAGAACCACTCGAATGCCTTGTCTCTGGCACATCGCCGGGATTTCAAACAGCTCCTGCAGGGCATCACGGGTGAGGTTCCCCTCCGGCTCATCGACATGAACTTCAAAGAGTTTGCTGGTTTCCAGATCGCACTTCTCAACAAGGTATGGAAATTTGAGTGAGGATGTATTGCATTTACATGTTCCATTTAAAATCAGTAACTCATTTCACGTTTGGGGTCAGAAGGTAGTTAAGCCAAGATAACAGACTTTGGAATGTGTGTCTTAATAAATATATTGGATTGAATTAATTAATATTAGTCTCAGTGACTTAAGCATATGCAGTTTCTCTTTGCATTGGGCAAAAATGTAACTTGTGTCATCATTTTTTCATGTTCTCTATAAGGATTTGAAGCCCCAGGCCTATAGGAATGCTTATGATATTCCACGACGAAACCTTCTAGATCAAGTGACTCGAATGCGTTCCAACCTTTTGAGGACAACGCAAAAGCTCATCAGAGGCCAGGATGATGGTAACTGCAGCAAAGATTCAGAATACATTTTGTCAAGTTTAATGATTTTTCATTTTTATTAAAGTCTGCCAAATACGACTTCATGAAATTTAGGCAAATTGTCAGTCTAAAAAGGTCACACCAAGGCCACTTTAAACCAAGCCATTTTCTGTTGCTCTATGCAACAAATCCATGTGACCTACCTTAATCTTGGTGTGAATCTGGGTTTCACCTGTGGAAAACTGCCAAACAGTGATATATGTGATGACAAGTAAACTTTTTAAATAACACAACAGAAAGTAACCCGTACTTTTGCTTTTTGATTTGTTTTGTTTTTTGTGACATTTTAGCATTCAGCATAGCAACAGAAAGAAACAGGCTTTTTTACATTGACAATGGACCATGTATTTAGCAAAACAAGAGAAACTATTTTTACCACAAGAGTTTTCATAACATTTATTTTCATATCTGGATATTTGATATTTATTTAATATTGATTTCCCCCCATGATGTTGTAGACTCTTTGCACAGTATTCCAGTGGGACAGATGGGAAATTATCAGGAGTATCTGAAGATGATGCCATCACCTCTGCGTGAGATTGATCCAGACCAGCCCAAACGACTGCACACATTCGGCAACCCATTCAAACAAGACAAGAAGGTGCTTCTATCTCAATTTTGTTTTTCCAATTTAGTTTTTGTTGCAGTTTGCAAATTCACATACAGATGTATTATATGTAGGGTTTTCCATAATGGGTACACAAAACAACCAAACATCGGAATCCAGAAATTCTAGAAATAAATGACATGATAAAATACAAAAAAATTTCATAAATAAATAAATATGGAAGTTACATTAATGAGTCAAAGACTTTATAAGAACGATCAAAACAATACACTAATAATGGTTTTGCAAATCCTCAAAAAGAAAACAAACAAAACTGATTTGTTGCTTTTCAGCTACAATTCAGTTGCATACTTTTTAACCCATATTGTTGCACCCAGTCTACCCTTTTTTCTTCTTTTTTTTATTACCTGAACTATATACATATAATACTGTAAGGATGGTACTTTTTGGATCTTAAATGTAAATTTTGTATTTATTTTTTACATAGGCATTGTTTTTTTTTTTTAACTATCTTTCTTTTATGTTTCTCATATTACACAAAATAGTACACAAATAATAAATCTGGTCTTAGTGGAAGAATATATTCTACTCCTCAGTCTGTAAACAACGATTCATTCATTCCTCTTTATCTTAGATTTCATAAATTATGTTAAACCAGTAACTATTTTGAGGTGTTTCGAGCTGTAACCATTTTAGTTATGGCTTTTTTACAGGCTATGAGCAAAATATTTATCAGATTTTGTAAATTTTTTCTTCTAACATTTTTTAGGGCTTCAGCTTTTTTATATGGATATAAAATCAAAGCACAAAACTAAAGTTCCTTAGGTACTAAGTTGTTTTTCCCCCTTTTTCCACTCTTCAACAGGGAATGATGATCGATGAAGCCGATGAATTTGTGACAGGTCCTCAAAATAAGAAGAGGGGTAACACGGGGGATCTAAACTCGGGTACAGCTCTGAAGAGGAGGAGGAGTATGTCCCCTCTGCTCCGCCGGCCCCAAACCCCTCCAATAATAACCAATCATGTATTGGGCAAAGGGCCCACAGGGACTCAAGGCCAACAAGGAATCATTAAGCCCATTCCACTACACAAAGGTAAAGTACTCTGAATCACGGTTGACTTCATCTTAGCTCACTATGTACTAAATACTTATATATTGTGTACTGCTTAGTAGGGGTGTAATGTAATTTAAAATGATGGGACTGAACAGGCTCCGGTTAACACTACCACTTAAACTATTAATTTCCAATGGCTTTTATTTTTCTGAATAATAATCAGTAATATTCAACAGTTGCACATTCTCCAACGTTAATTTGTACCCCAACATTGGGGGATGTGCATTTTTGGTGAAATTAAAATCGGGTTAATGTCAGAACCCAATGTCAGAACCCAACGTTATACAGACACTGGTCACTTTTCTCAACGAAACCTAAAAACAACTTAATACCAATGTCATTTGACGCCGTCATTCGACAAAAAAAAGCATTGTCCTTAAATGCTGGCTACCCAGGTAGCAAAGCATTCTGGTCCAGATTTGGCATAAAACTGGCACAGAAGGTATTCGTCCGGCGCTGGCATGCAGCAAGTGAACGAAACATTGCCCAGGTTTGGCTGAGGTGGCGCCGTCTTACAGGTGGGACTCAAGACTTCAGATATCAAATGTAGTATTTGGCACAGATGTTAAAAATGTATTTGTGGGCCACGTACGTTTGGCCTATCTTGACCCACTTTTAAAATACATTGAAATTATTTTTGTGTACAGAAAAAATTCTATTAATCAGGTTGCTTCAAGAAAAAGCACACTCATAAAGTGAAATGCTTCAAGGGTTTATAAAAAAGATTGCAGTCATGACACACTGACATATCTGATCCAGTTTTGGCCCAGTTATGTTTTATTAACTTGGCTGAGACTTGGCCCAGATATGGTCCATGTTTGGCTCTTGTATGGAAGCCAGACTTTTTCCAGTCATGTACCGTAATTCACTGCAGCATGTGGGCCAAACAAATCCTTATGGTGTGGGCCAGATTTGGGCCAGAGAAATTTTGCTTTGTAGGGTAGATATTGAATTGTGGCCACCCAACATTGCAACCTAAATCTAACCTAATATTAACGTCTTATGATGTTGTGGGCCTGCTGGATCTCTTAGCTCTTGCTGTCTTTTTTCTGGAGCGAAAAGATGACAATAAACTTCAAAAACTCATCTGTTTATGCAGAGGTTGATATTAATTGTTAATATTAGTTAATATTGATTGTTTTTACATCACTATCTAAATGTAATTCCCCAACTATGTTTGTACTCCATATTATTTTTGAAATATAATAATTTACATGGTAGCTTTCATCACTTTTTACATAACGTTATACATGACAGATTTATTTAAAAGTGTACATTAAATTGTTAAGTCATAATTATATAATACTATATAATACACTATATAGTACAGGTAAATTCTAGTAAATATGCAGGTTAATATAGTCCAAATATTTCGAGCATAGGTCTCGAACCTGAATGGCCGCAGCTCTGCACAGTTTTGCTTCAATCCTAATTAAGCACAGCTAATCTAGTGGTGTCTAGTAGTCTTGAACACCTTGATTAGTTGGATCAGCTTTGTTTAGTTAGGGTTGGAGCAAAACTGTGCAGAGCTGCTATGGTTTTTGAGACCTATGATTTAGAGGAATGATCTTTTCTTGAGTTCATTTCCCCAACAATCTAAGAAGATATATAAAACCACTATTGGTTATTATCACTATAAATTGCTTGTTTGTAGCATCCTTTATCTTAAATATAATGGTGTTTCCTATTTTAGTTCATGTTATTTTGTCTCTAAGTCTGGACTGCAATCACTTCCAGTTGAGAATATTGTATTGTGGAGTTTAATCTGCAGCGCGTTTTGTTGAATATTTCATATATTGACTTGTGTAGTAGCATTGTGTGCATAGCATGCACTACCATTTAAATGACAGTAAGATATCATTTCGTTTTTGAAGTCTCTTATGATTACTAAGACTACATTTACTAAACATTAACATTGTAACAGCTTTAATTAAACAACAACATTGTAAAATAAAGTAACACATTTTGAAGTATCTTTTCTGTTTTAATATAAATTGTAATAAATATTTTATTCATGCTATTATAATTTATTAATGTAATGGAGAAGCTAAATTACTCTAGTAGAAATCATTCTAAAATGTAAAATAAAACAGTACTTTATATCATCATTTATTTCCTTTGCAGGAGCTGAGGGGAACAGTGTAGGAGGCACAGAAAGCAATGGCGAGCGAGTGGCAGGTACTGACGCTGGAGACTGCTGGCCTGGAGAAGTGGACGGAGAATCAGGAGAACCCGCACCTGTGGAGGACAGAGGAGACGCTGCGGCACCGGACGGAGAGGAGGAGATACTAGCACTGGAAAATTGTCTTGATGACAGATCCCCTGACCACACGCAAAACTGTGAGGAGCTCAGTCCTCCGAGCCAGGAGGGGGAGATGGAAGTCAATGAAGGAGACACTCCAGCACAGGGCACGATTGTCATGATTCCCCTGGAGGGGAGTAACGCAGAGCTGCGCACTCGGGTTATCAAAGAGGTCCGCAAGCCTGGCCGCAGTGAGTGTCTAATTATAATAACAAATTCATAGCTAAAGCACTTTCATTTCAGTATTCTCTTTGAATTATTGTCTGGGTTCAGTCGAGTGCACTTGTGCTATGAATGAGGCTGTATATTGCTGGAATTAATAAAGCTAAACTTCTTTTGTGCAGATTATGAGGCGATATTTAGGCTGCTGGAGGAGGTGAAAGGGCCTGTATCAGTCCAGAGGTACTTTATTCATCATGCCATCAAAGAGGCAGCCAGGTGAGAACCATTTCCAAACATTTATATACTCTTGGCTGCATCCCAAATTGCATATTTGATGACAATATAGAGAAGGAATAAAAGAATACTCAACAAGAGTCCTATGTCTGAGAAAAAAGTACTTTTGCACTTTACAATCCCGTGAGGCCACAGGAGAAGATTTGTGAAAGGATGAGAACCAACTGGTAGGTCATGTGATAATACCAACAATAACAACATCTGAGTATTACATTTGCATTTGGTCATTTTGCAGACGCTTTTCTCCAAAGTGACGTTCAATTTGTCAATTATGTTTGTAATGAGGCAACAAATACATGTAAACTACTAAATATAATTGTTTAATGCACATTTATGCTTTGCGTCCTATCACAGCAGGCACAGGACGTCAACATGATGTCAGATTGACGTTTTACCCCAATGTCGGGGGATGTTACATTTTGGTCCTCTAATGATGTTACAGCTTGACATTGTGTGGACGTTACCACTATGACGTCTATCAGATGTTGAAGATTGGTTGCCATACTTGACTAATAAATGTCAGTATTTAACGTCAATATGATGTTAACGTATTATGACGTTGTGTGCCTGCTGGGATCACTTAGCTCTTGCTGTCATTTTTCTGGAACGAAAGCAATAAATCAATTATGAAAAAATGAAGGCCCTTAGAAGGTATTCAAATTTTTAATCCCGTTTTTACGAGATCAAAAATTTTGTTCAAGCTTTGTCCAAAGTGTTTGACTCCAAAAAAGCATAAATATATTTATTTTCCTTCTAATAATAATCACAGCCTGCTTGATCCACGGGTTTGGTTTGGGCTTATCTGAGAACTTATCTGAGTTCTGTTGCATGGTTGTGCTCCATAGATTTATTAAACTAAAACTGAAGAGTTCACATGCAAAAACCTCTAAATGCTATCAGAAATTTTCTCCTAAAATGAGCATTTTTCTCAGCCTCCTATGTTTATGCTCAAGTATTTAACTTTAAAGGCAATGAAAAGAACATCTTCATCACTATAAAAGTAACATTTCTGAGCCTACACAGAAGAGTCAGAAAAAATTATATTAGTTTATTATATATCGGTATAACTTATTAATATCTCTGTACATCTTAATAGATATATTTTTATACTGTAATAATAAAATTATATGAATTGTGATTATTTGTATCCAAAGTAAAAGTTTGTTTTAATATAATATATGTGTGTATATTACATGTATTTATTATGGGTATGTGATACACTCACATACTTAAAAACAAAACTATACAAGACAATTAAATTACATTTAAATTTATATAATTTGTATCACATCTAAAAATATATATATATATATATATATATATATATATATATATATATATATATATATATATAAATAAATAAATTTTTTCAAATATATGCATGCGTGTGTGTGTTTATATATGCAATTAATTTTTGCCCAGCACTAAAAATAATATAACAGAACCAGCTGAACTGGCTTGTCTCTCTCCCTCAGGTTTAAAAAGCGTGTGCTGATTCAGCAGCTGGAAACCGCTCTGGAGGAGATTGAAGACAGACAGATGCTACCCGCACAAATCAACAATGTCCACAGCAGATAGTGGCAAGTCACATCTCACCGCTGAGAGACACACCAGACGAGGAAAGCCGGCAGATCATGCCAGCGGAGCACACAGGTTTGAGCCCGACCCATCAGCCTCAGTACCAGAGTACGCAGGGATGGAGAAGGGGAATTAAAGAGGACAGAGGCCTGTCTGGCTCTGATCCAGGCGCTTCCAGTTACTGTGATGTGTCATAAAAGAAGCGTTCCAGGTTCGACAGGGGTTTTTTATTCAATCTGCAGGCTTTGCAGGCCTGAAAATGACCATAATGGAACTATAAAAAATGGATAAACACACTCCAGAAAAGCCAAGCCTCCACTGTGTGATAATACAGGGTCATCCAAAGGAGAGGTCAGTGTCTGTTATGTGAAGTGATTAATACACAGGGCTTTTCACACTTGAAATGATTAACCACGGGTAAAGTGAATCCTGTCCTGTTACACGTTTCACACTGCTTATAGTTTACCCTGGGCTAACAATTAATCATGGCTATTCATGTGCTGACGTTTAACACCAAACAATCCTAAACCCTGGTTAATGTCCTTATTTTCAGAAGTGGGCTATAAGGACTATTGATTGGATGAACAATGGCTCTAGTGTTTCGCGTCCTTATATTTTATATCTCTTGAAGGGAGGTTTTGTTTTCCAAATGATTAGCCATCTTTATTTTCAACTGATGAAAATGGGTTTTTGAGACTCTTCAAAGCAAATAGGAGTCATGTGATTGGCTGTTGGTTGCTAAGCATAATATTTTATAGCCTCGTTCTCAATAAGGACAATTAATATATTGATAACAACAAATATATAAGGTGCATCCAATTACAAACAGAGTAACTAACGTCAACTTTTATTGCTGGTAATTTACTAGCCCTCAGGCCATTAAAGAAGATAACATTTTAATTTGCTTGAACATTTTGGATGATTTTTAGCTGAAACCGTGGGCCTTAGTCAATCATATAAGGCAGTCTTTTGGTATAGTGCCCCTGATGATACATGCTGGTCTTATCAAGGAAATCTGTGCAAAAAACTGAACATTAAATACAGCATATCTACACTGTAAAAAACATCCATTATTTTTAATGTTTTTTTTCCAGCAGCTAGAGTGCTGGAAAAAATAGGTAAAAACAGCCAGGTAAATTACAGAAATTCACTATAAAATAACAGACGCTTAATTATAGAAATTTACTGGAAATTTAAATTTAAGTAAATTTCTATAATTTAACAGCTGTTATCTTACAGTGAATTTCTGTAATTTAACAGCTGTTATCTTACAGTGAATTTCTGTAATTTAACGGCTGTTATTTTACTAGGATTTTCTGTAATACAACGGCTGCTATCTTACGATGAATTTCTGTAATTTAACGGCTGTTATTTTACTAGGATTATCTGTAATTTAATGCCTTTTATCTTACGGTGAATTTCTGTAATTTAACCGCCGGTATTTTGCTTTTTTTTCAGCACACTAGCACATTTTTTTACACTGTACCTTTAATCCACAGCCTCAGCAAATGGTTTATTTACAATAGTCTGGATCAACAATAGTTTCTCTCTGCAAACACTCAAAAAGTGACATTTGCTGTTTGTTTAAACTACTTATTTAACCATTTGATACACAACTATGTAAAACCACCTCTAATGCACAACATGAGTCTAAAATGACCCACATACATTTCCTATGTAATTTCATGTTTGGCTGGAATTTTTTTGTTGTTGTTGTTGTTTTCTCTTTTGAAATCAGTTATCTCAGTATTAAACATTCCCTTATATAAATACTCCCTAATATACCAACAAACATTATTTGTAATCAAAATGTAAGAAATAAATAAGAATTTGTGATGGTCAAAAACAAGTTTATTGAGAAATTCCTGAAATACCAAGTAAAGAAATTAATTTATTGCAAAGATAAAGAAAGTCAGAAGTCAGTCAGGTCACTTTAGACTCAAATATGCATCAAAGTGTTAAAATGAGCTGAAACAGCACTATTCTTTAGTTTTTATTGGGACAACTTAATTTTTTGATGTTCAGTCCACTTATATTTAGAAAAAAGTAATGAGTTAACTTACTCCCTTCATGTTGTCCCAAATACAAGTTTAGACAGTGTAATGATGACGTATGTGTGCAGGCACAGATTCGCTGATGTTGATTTTTTTGCAACTTGTATATTAACACACTCCATTTATTTACATATTATGAATGCTAAAAATCTTCTTTAATGTTTAAAATTAGATCTCTAAAATGAATCCTTTCCCACTGCACAAGTTTGCCATTGCAATGTGAGGTTAACATAACATAAACTATGTAAAAAACTGTGGTAATCTCACTACAAGCAAACATGAAACGTTCCGTTAATCAGGGTTTAAAACCAGTCAGAACAATATCTGGAGTTGAGCTCAGTGTGAAAAGCCCTTATATTTATATATATATATATAATTATTTTGTCAGTCTGTTGTTACTTGGCATCAATGGATAGGTCAGTGCAAATGATAATGTGGAAAATCTGATTTGTGTATGCATAAAATGCTCACAAGTCAGGGGGTAAACAACATAGCTGGAGCTGTAAAACAGTCTGGATTGGGAACTACACTATTGGAAGTCTCTCAAGAGCAATAACCCTACAATCATCAGTATGCCAAGCTCTATTTTACTGTGGAAAACACACGCCGTTACAGTTTATGCAGATTTTTCAGGAGAACAACCCTGTGACTGAGATTTGGTAGCTGACTTGTTGTATTTGTGGTGATATGTAATGTCCCCATAGATTAGCATCAATCATTGTTCTATCAAGCAATAGCGTCCACTGAGAATACACACACAAGCACCCTGTCCAAGACGAAATCTGGCTCATTGCACAAACTGGGAGCGCTTGTGTGAAATAAACTGGTCCACAGCCGCGTCCTGTCCAGTATGTGGTCACCTGACATGTTTCGTCATCTGGGAGAAGACGCAAAAGACTGCTTCGTTCCGTTCACAGGCGCAAGTTACGTTAGTGACCCCTTTCTTGTTTGTTTTGTTCGTTTTGAAAAAGACAGATGTATACTACTTTTTAATGTTCATAAATAATATAGATTATTTTTGGATGGTATTCCTACAGGAACATGAAAAGATATTTTAAGAATTGTATAAAGCATTTTGTAAACTGATATTATATAGAAAAAGTTTTATGATTTTTTTATGAAAACGATGGAAAAAATAAAAATAAACTTTAAGAAGTAAAATGGCTGGCTTATTGTAAAATGATGCATTACATTGCATAATTGAACACTGAGAGTTGTACTAATGGGCAGCACGGTGGCTCAGTGGTTAGCACTTTCACCTCACAGCAAGAAGGTCACTGGTTTGAATGTCAAGTGTGAATTACAGTGTGGAGTTTGCATGTTCTCCCCATGTTCATTTGGGTTTCCTCTGGGTGCTCTGATTTCCCCCACAGTCCAAAGATATGTGGTATATACAAGGGAATTAGGTAAACAAAATTGGCCATAGTGAATGAGTGCATGTGAGATTGTATGGATATTTCCCAGTACTGGGTTGCGGCTTGAAGGGTATCTACTGCATAAAACATATGCTGTAATAGTTGGTGGTTCATTCTGCTGTGGTGACCCCTGATAAAAAAGGGACTAAGCCAAAGGAAAATGAATGAGCTGTGCTATTTTATTCCTTTCATTCAAAAAGAAGATGTTGATTTGATCAAGAGTGACCAGCGAAAACATTTATAATATTGACTAAGATTTTTAAACTTAATACTCATCAAACAAATGCTGGAAAAAAAAACATAATTTAAGAATGGAAACAATAAAATAAACCAGGTTTAAAAACATCACAGTGATTCTTTATAAATTTGGGAATGTTTTTAATTGGTAGAATATTTTTCAGCTTTTATTAGTTTTTTTTAAATGCTGTCTTTGTGTCCATGAGGCATTATAAATGATTAATAATCATAACAATTCAATCTGAAGTGGTACTTTGCATATACACTCACTGGCCACTTTATTAGATACACCTGATATCTTTATTAGATATATTAGATATCTTAGATATCTTTATTAGATATCTTTATTAGATACCAGCTGCTCATTGAAACCAAATTTCAAACCAAGCATCAGAATGGGGAATAAAGGTGATTTAAGTGACTTTGAACGTGGTATGGTTATTGGTGCCAGAATGGCAATAGAAGATTGAAAAAAAATGTTGCCTGGTCTAATGAGTCTTTATTTCTGCTGCGACATTTGATGGGGTCAGAATTTTCATTTCTTGCTCAGTAGCACACTATATTCTGCATCCAGTTAAGACTATTAATGCATACAATTTCACTCAATCTCTTTCGGCCATTATACAGTTGTTTGAACATAAGCCAATTGCACTAGGCACTTTTTGCATAAAAAGCACAATTTTAAACAACTACTATACATTGTTTACATCCGTTTACACAATCAGTATTATATATTATTTACATTCATAGATATTTATACATATACATTTATACATTTCATATTTATACTTTGTCACTTCTGTGTATATATGTGTGTATGTGTGTGTGTGTGTGTGTGTGTGTGTGTGTGTGTGTGTATATATGTATGTTGTGTATGTTGTGTGTATGACTTCACTGTGGACAGCAAAGTAAGAATTTCATTGTTCAGGGAAACGTGTTTCCTTACTGTGCACGTGACAATAAACAAATTGAGTTGAAATATTTTCATTAAATAATGTTAACAAAGATGAATAAATACAGTGATAAATGTTTTGTTTATTGATGTAAATATAAACTAACATAACTGTGTTTTTATAAGGGGCAGTTCACCCAAAAATGAAAATTCTGTCATCATTTGCTTCTCCATAAATTGTTTCTTTCTTCTGTTGAACACAAAAGAAGATATATTGAAAAATGTTGCCTTTGAGATCCAGAGTTCAACAGAGGAAAAAACTACATAACAGTTTAAAAGCATAGAGAGTGAGTAAATTGTGAATGTTTTTTGGGGTATACTGTCACTTTAAACCTTTCCTGTAGTCCAAATAGAAGCATGGTACTAACATGGTTCACTTCCCTACTGAATGATAGATGACACTCGAAGACAACTCAAACTAAATACAGCTGTAGATTTGGTTGTGTTCAAACCTTTGACCAATGATAAATGGCCCAGATTTTCAACACAAGTGATTGATTTATGCAAATGCATCAGCAAAACCAACTGTTTAAATCAGTGTCACGGAACAAGCTAGTAACAAAAGGAAGAGACTGAACAGTGCTGGGATAAGAGGGGTTGCCGTTGCTGGTATTAGCAGGTCTCGTCTAGCAAAAAAGGGGCTTAGTGAAGGATTAGTATAATTACAGGCTTAAACTGGACCTTTTTAACAATCCATTCTCTACTTATTGTACATAGAAAACAATGGCTAACCAGGCTGGTTTATCACACAGATATTTGTGTACACTTGAATGCTCCATATCCAGGCATTTAATGTTTTATTGACTAAATCATATATGCTATACTCTTATATTAAAGAGCCTCTGTTGACAATTTAAGTAACTGATATTTCTTTCAGTTTATCGACTAATGTGTTAAAACAGCCCAATAACACATCTAGGGTATGTCCCTTTGTTATGCCACATATAAGATTTTTTTTTTAAATTGTGGCTACTTTGCTATATTAGCCAAAATGAGTCAAGTTTTGATAAAGATTTCAATCTATTGAACTATTAACAATTATCTTTTAAAAATTTCTTTAGCTCGCTCTTCTGCTCACTTGTTGGGTAAGATGAGTTTGTTTATTCAGTATACTCAAACATTGCACTGAAAATCCTTGCAAAACCATGATGAATTTAAAACAAGTGGTCATGAAAGACACACTTGAATGCAGGTTTTTTAAATAACTATTTTAAGATGGTACAGTATGTGAAGACAGCTAGTGAAGTAGGAGAGAATGGAGTGGAATCTGGAAAGATATCAGGACTCCTGCATAGCAGTTATATAGTAGTCGACATTTGAAGTGGATCATCAGCTTTCCTCAAAGTCATCCTAAAACTATTGAACAGCACCCATTCCTGTCCTTCAGTTCTGAAAACGATTTTTGATCCACTTCAAATGTTGATATGCTGGAACACTGACCGCAGGGCTATTGGCACAAACTTGAAAGCATGTTAATACTGGAAGTGGTAATTTGCCCCAATTGACCACTTGTGATCATATCACTCAGATTGCATGTAATACCAGATGGAAACAAAGCTTATATGACCCCTCTCACAACAGGTAGTTAAAGGAACTCAATCTTCCGAGGACCATTTCCCTGGTTGCATTTGCACCTAAAAACTGTGATGTATGCAAACTGGCTGACAGCAACTATTAACAAAATCAGTACCTGAAAGATAAATTCCGCAATCATCTGAGCTGTGTTTTGTGGTAATTAAGATGCATTTTAAGTTCTGTGATAGAAAAAGCAAAAAGAAGGATTTCATTGGGGTTGAGAAAAGAACAATAGTTAGCTAGCAGCTAGCTCTCACATGTTCCCCCACTGAAGCTACGAAAAGTGGTTATGGTTAGTTCCTAGACAAAAAAACACATGGAAAAATCTAGGTTGCAGCTTTAAGAGGTGCTAATGAGTAGGGTGAGAATTACAGGGAGGGTTAACCTCCCTAAATTAGGACTGATTTCCCCTGAAAGATGCAGCCCGCAGCTTGGTGACGTACCGAACGAGGTCCACTATGTAATGGACAAACGCCCACGCCTCCTCCTACCCTAAACCCTACCGTCACATTAGTATGGGCGTTGCCTTATTGAGTGGTAAATGTTTCACTACAAATGGGACCTGCTCCAGCCCGTCATCGGGATTACATACTGCAGCAAGGACATCTTAGAAAGATGTCAATATTAGATGTTGGGGGGCTTTGCACTGATATGTGTCTTAAGTAGTAATATTATTCATAGCATTGTGAATACATGATTGCAGCCAGCAGGTTATACAGGAAAATATACCAGATCCAGCCTAATCGACACCATAAGTTTTCACAAAACACTTATAAAATGGGTGATTGTATTTATCTTTAGTAAAAGTAAAGTAAAACACAAATGTTGTGTATTTTAATAGATGCCTGTGCTAGCACATGAAACTACTGAAAAACAACAGCTGCCCCCACCCAATAGTGTTTGTATATTTCTCAGTTAAAGAGACCAGCAGAGGGTGCTCACCCTGTGGGTCCTAGTGCCCAGTATAGTGATGGGGACACTACTTTCAGAAAGAAGAAGTACCGTCTTTTGGATTAAAAGTTAAACTGACTCTCTGTGGTCATTAAAAACCCCAAGATGCACTTCAAAAATAGAAGGGGTGTGTCCCCTGCATCCTGGCCTGTCCACCATGCTCTCTTAACCATCCCCTTATTATCGAATTGGTCCGGTGCAGAATAGCTGCAGTCGTATTAACTCTCAAGTGCTATAAAATGTTATGAATTACTTGTTATCCTTCCTAGAACCAATCCCTCCTACACAAAATGTGGGTTCCTCCTCTAGGAACCATGAATAATTCAAAAACCCCTAATAATAAAGCAGTTACATAGACTGGGATTAGTAAGAGGTCAGAGCACCAGGGTCATGCCCTTACTCTTCATGTGAAGTGCTATGGGATTTTTAATGACCACAGAGCGCCTCATGTGAATAACAGGGATCTTTACCTATATACTGGGGAATTTGGAAGTGCAGACTCCAGGGTAAGTACCACTTCCAGTAGCAACCTAGTTTTCCCAGTAAGTCGAGGCACTGACCGGGATCAACCCTGCTTAGCTTAAGTGGGCAACCAGCCTAGTGTTAAAGGGTGATACGGCCGTGGCATATCTCATTATCATCAGAACAGACTGCAATTATATAATAAAAGAAAAACAAATCAGTGGATTTCATCCAGCTTACAAATTCATCAATAAAACTTCAGAATTTATTAAGGTAAAAATAAGGAGTTTTCTCATCACGAAATCAATCGGGAAACATCATCACCCCCCATCCTCAAAACAAATGTACCATTCATTCCCAGTGAATGTTCACAGTATTGTTAGATTTGCTATTAATCTACATAATCTATCGTGGCCTTGCTCAGACATGTTTTAATAGTTTTAATCATTCTCATTGTTATTTGCGTAAGCTCAAATTTTAGAGATCCTGATCCAGAGATCCTGTTTCTGAACACAAATATAATTTATGGTCCACAATATTGACCTCAATTCAGAAGGGTTACAGGGAAGAACCTGCCGCAGTTAAGTTCAGTTCAGCCAGAAATGTGCCAAACCAACAATGTACATGATAGCATTCGTGCCCTGCTGTGTGCGACGGCTGTAACCTATAGACTTAAGACTCCAAAGCAATAACAAGTATTTACAGACATATCAGCTGGAAAAAGGAGTTGGCACAGTCCATTGACAAAGTAGTAACCACAAGAGATGCATGTTTGTACAGCATATTCACATATACATGAAGACAGGAAAAGATGCGGATTTTCCCTTCCTTCCAACTGAGGAGCTAACAAATAAATTTACCAAAAAAAACAAAGAATAACGGGCAAGGCAGCCCACTGAAGGCCAGTCTTAATGAAAGTTTTCCAGCTTGCGTAACCGCAGGGGATTGGAGGGCAAGGCCTGGGCGTTTGGAGTGGATGGCTCTTGTTCTGGAGTGCGGAAGAGAACTCTGCCTCGGTGATTGAACAGGTAGAATGATGGGTGATTTCTCAATGTGTCAAATGTCCTGTTACAACAAAAGAGATACAAGTGAGCTCGGTATCATCAGCAGATTTCTGATTCAGCCAGGAGTTCCTAGGGAAATAAATGTGCATGTACATACTTGTTTTTGAGCTCTGAGGACGCGTCCATGTCTTTAAACTCGCCTGAGATGTGCACGATGCCATAACACGTGATCACAAATGATAACAACGTCTGTAACACTATCTGCAAACACAACACAAGAGAAGCTGACTTGAGGAGGAGAACGACAAATCAATGTGATATAGTATGAGAAGCGTTTTCTGTTTCGCAACTTACATCTATTGGTAATGTTTCGTTCTCCTTTTCTGTCAGTCTCATGTAGGATCGGTCTGGAAGAAAGAAACAAAGAGGTGTGACTGATAGCAAAACAGCAGCATAGCACCGTAGTAGCAAGTAGCATGATACCAACATTCATATACATTAATGGATATAAAGTCGGTTTTATATTCGGATATTCAGACATTCTTCTAAATATAACAATTTCAGAAGTTTTTTTTTTGCAAATTCTAAAAAAGAGAAATCATATTAGCAGGAAATGACTATCAAAGTGCAACATTATTCACAGTGAATTAGATAGTGTTAATGTTGTTTATAAGTCATACTTGCATGCTAATTCCGATCGAATATTCAAAGTAACATGGTAAACAATGTAGAGACTGCTAATAAACGAATGTGCAATATAAAACCAATTTTACCTCTATCATTTATGGTACAGCCTGTTATATAATAGTAATGTGGACTGTTAAATAATGGTACTTATTTATCTTGTAAAACAGACCAGTGTAAACAACAAAAATGCTATATTATGAATGCCAGGCTAGTAATTGGAGATTTTACTTTGTAAGGCAGTCTCTAAAAAATGATATTGTTTCAATTATGTTACTTTTTTATTGTGTTTTAAAAGATAATAAGACAGATAATTGTCAATTCTACGGGTCAGATA
This sequence comes from Danio rerio, assembly GCF_052040795.2. Lineage (NCBI taxonomy): Eukaryota > Metazoa > Chordata > Actinopteri > Cypriniformes > Danionidae > Danio > Danio rerio. The sequence continues at coordinate 35,785,583 of NC_141034.1, forward strand.
CGCACAGATAAGACGAGTCTCTGTTCAATGAGTCGAGCAATGAGCCGAGCTATCGTGAACGTACAGAAACTGTCAAAGATTCAAAAACAATCGACTCAAATGAATCAATCGGACATCACCACGGCAAAAATAGCAGATGAAGCATTATTTGGAAAGAAAACAAATGCCGGTTGGGAGTTACTTGTGAATTAATGATACCTCACAAGAAATGTTAACAAACACGCTGTCGTAGTGGGTGTAGTTTGAATATGGTAATGTAACATAGCAAAGAGAATCAAGATACAATCTGAAATACAATTCATACTGCGTAACGTAATATTAAACGCATCGACAAACATTGGCACGATCTGATCGTTCACAAGTCTCAATCCGACAGACATGATCAGTGGTTTAAGCTAGAAGAGAACTTCTTTAGCGTTCATTGTGCTGTTTTAAAGGTTGTGTCTCACAACCTAGCGAGCTGCCTACCTAGACAGCATTTTCGGGCAGACTACACGAGTGCGAGCGCACTCCAAAATGCTGTCTAGATAGTGAGCTCTGCAGTTTGAGTGCAGCTGGAGCTGTCATGAGCTCTGCAGAGAGAGAGAGAGAGAGAGAGAGAGAGAGAGGCCGCATCGCCGCCAGAGCACAATCAGCCCCGGCTACTCAGCAACAGAACAGTCTGTCCTCAACCTCCAGTTTCTGGATCAACAATACTTACGCTGTGCCGCTGAAAAAGCCGCGTGTGCCAAGGCGAATAGTCCTATACCGACAACACCTTTCCAGAAGGACGAGGCCATTTTCACTCGAGCACAACCGATCGAGCCAGTGGCGAGGCGCGTGAAGCACTCGTCAATGAGCGCTGCGTCATCACCGCCGCCGCACTAATCGCACTTCCGGTGGCCCACTGCCGCTTTAAAACGCAATTAAACCTGATTTAAACAGAACGCAGAAATAACTAACTGTGTAGACTTTCCAAGATGAATTTAACTGTTTTACAATAAAATATAATGTTAAAAAAGTCATGTTTCATGTGCTAATACAAACATTTATTTCCCCCTTCAGTTTGAAACATGCAGTTTGTAGTTTCTAAAAAAATAACGTATAATATATTTGATTTCAGCTATGATTTAAACAACACAATAAAAAACTAAATAAAACACTCTTGTTTTAGTGTAAATTAAATAATACACTCCCATAGTTTTTATAAATATTTTGGATTTGTTTTTATGGTTTTTTATTACGTTTTTATGTATTTTTTTGCGTTCTATAACGGTAATTTTTTCACTTTTTTAAATTGCCATTTATATTTAATTATGTTTTAGTTCAGTTTTAGTTTTATATTGATTTCAAAATGATATTTTGTTTTGCGTAAACTTTGACAGCAAATTCGACGTTTCCAGCTTTCATTTTTCACATTTTTTTAATATTAAGTATTTGTTGTATATTAAACAAGTTGTCTTTCTTATAAAAAACTAAAAATGAATTTTAATTTTGTTCGACAACAGTGACGATGCAGATAAATGTTAAACTTCTGCGCACCGTTTGTCCACCGATGACCGGCACGAACACATTTTGCTACGTTTTCACGTGACGTCAGTTCAGTGGGCGGGGCGTCGTCGCGAATCAGGAACAATCTCCAAGAGCCTATGCTGGTATCGGCTAAAGCCCCAGCCGATGTACAGCGATCGTAAATATCGCGCCTTCACCTTCTTACACCTTTACACCCAAAAGAAATGCAAACATGGGCTCTACAAGTGAAATGAAGGCAGTCGCGATGCGTGTCTGGAGAAGACTGCCCGTACATGTGTTTGTTTTGGCGAGTTCCCTCTGCCTGTGCCAGTGCGGAGCTGAAGAAGACAGCGCGATGGAGAATATCGTGACAGAGAAGAAAGCTGAAGAAAGCCACAGACAGGACAGCGCCGACCTTCTCATCTTCATCATGCTCCTCACCCTCACCATCCTCACCATATGGCTGTTCAAGCACCGCCGCTTCAGGTTTCTGCACGAGACTGGACTGGCGATGATATACGGTGAGAGGAAAGGCGTGATCGTTTGCATCTCTGCCCGCTCATTTGATGAAGTGTGCCGTGAACAGCGTCTTTTCCTATATAATAGCAACAGCTGCATGAGATCTGGTAGTTTTGGAGTACGTCATGCTTGATTATGACTGTCCAAAGGGTAGTTTAGACACTGGAAAACAGGGCCTGTGTGCACAGTGTTGCTGTCCAGCAGGAGTTAATCTGCCTCACTGCTTTACCTGCGTATGCTGGGCTGGTTAGTAAACAATGCGGCTAATTTAAATGGTGTCAAATTTTGAAGCTTTTAAAAGTTCCAAGACATGTGTAAAATCATATGAGTCTAAAGGGTTTCCACATGAAATTGAGATAAAGTGGGTTTATTTTCGGAAATTCAGACTTTTTCCTTAATTATTTGACTTCAGAAAAGTATTATTTGCAAATTCTGAATAGTAAAATAATTTTATCAGCCAATGACTATAAAACTAAAACTTTTTATTTACAATGAATTAACCCCATCAAAGCTGAATTATTGCCCAGATCAGTATATTAGATACTTGAATATATGTTCCTAAGACTCTCATAAATGCCATTTCAACCAGGTCAATACCGTTGTACTGCTAAAACAATACAACAATGTGAAATTAAAAATAAAATAATTAATACAGATTGTTAGACACATTATTAGAACTTAGTTCATTATAACAGACAGGCATATTTAATGTCTAAACTCACTGTACATTATACTGAACAGATATATTTAACATTTAAACCAATTAAATATGGATTTTTAATTGGATGATGAAAGTCCAACATAAAGGACATCAGGCTCTAAATTTGGTAAAATGCTCTGGAGGGCAGCACAGTTGCGCAGTGGGTAGCACAATCGCCTCACAGCAAGAAAGTCACTGGTTTGAGCCCCGGCTGGGTCAGTTGGCATTTCTGTGTGGAGTTTGCATGTTCTCCCAGTGTTTGCGTGGGTTTCCTCCATGTACTCCGGTTTTCCGGTTACCAAAGACGTGTGGTATAGGTGAATCGGGTAAGCTAAAATTGTCCGGAGTGCATGTGAATAAGCTTGTATGGATGTTTCCCAGTGATGGGCATCCGCTGCGTAAAACATATGCTGGAGTAGTTGGCGGTTCATTCCACTGTGGCACCCCAGATTAATAAAGGGACTAAACAGAATGAAAAAAATGCTCTGGAGTGTCCATTGTCATGCACTCAGGGTCTGAAAGAGTTGTGCTAATGTTGTTTTCAAGTGATTCTTACATGCTATTTCAGACCCAATATTGAAATTATTGTGGTAAACAATGAAGGGACTTTGTCATGAGTAGGTCCACACTGAATCTGCGAGCGCAGAAATCCGCAAATTTCTGCAGATTTTTAGCCCATCATTGAGTCAATATGTTTACTTGTGTAAATTTATATTTATTCAGTTTTTAAATTAAGTTCAGTAATATTATTTACCAATATGAAAGTGCTCATTTGATTTATTTACAATACAGATTGTAAAGTAATATTTTCTGTCTTTTGGTAGATATATTATATGATAGACTTGCTTTGTTTATCAAATTAGTGGTTCTAATTGAATTGACTTTGTAAACATTAAATAAAACAAACAAGACATCAGTACATAAGCGCTAATCCGCCTAGTCTGCTTTACTGAGCTGAAGTTGGTTTTATATTCACATTGGTTCATTTTTGAACAATGATAACCTGTGATGAGCTCTCTATGTTGTTTACCATATATGCCAGTTGTAGCTTTAGGACAAAGCCTGTGAGACGGTGAGACCAGCGATCCTTGCATGCATGAAATATTGCACATTATGACAAGTTTTGCTCGCTACACAACTGAAAAGGTGCAATATATAATGCAGTTTTTCGTTCGAAATTGAAGTGTTATAAGTACTAAAAAAATTCTAACGGACGAATGACATGATCTAGTGCAGTGGTTCTTAAACACTTTTCATCAAGTACCACCTCTGAAAAAAATTGTCTTTGCAAGTACCATCATAATGAGCAGTTTTGAAATACAGTAGCGTATTAGGTATAGTAAAGCAGCTTAAGCTCTGTACAGTTCAAAAAAGAAATAACTACTGGTTTATCAGCACCTGGAAATGTTGCCTGGACCTCATAAATATAGGCTCTATGTCATCATATTCATATATAAATCATTTTTGATAATTTCTTTAAATATATGTAGCATGTACATATTACATATTTGATTAATCCGCGTACCACCAGAAGGAAGCCTGCGTACCACTAGTGGTACACGTACCACAGTTTGAGAACCACTGATCTAGTGGGTCTCTGTCATCTTTATTGTGTGCATTTTTTATTTCATTTCAGGAGGTGTGGCTTGAACGGCAGGGGAGGGACTGTTTCAAAGATATTATCCTAACAGATAGCATTTAGGCTGATCACCCACTGCACACTACAGTACTAGAGAGTAATTAGTATTTTCTTAAAATTAACGTAGTACTTTTATCATGTGACCCTGTTATAACTGAGAAATCAATTGATTATTTTTTTTTCTTTCTTTAGAAAAGATTTTTTTTTAAAAGTTTTTATAACCTAAAGGGTTATTTGCAACCAGGCATAAATCATCCCTTAGAAAAATGAATAATTTTATAATGGTTTATTGATCAAGAGATAAAAGGAACCACTGTTTTAATACAATTAAACTATGGTTAGTCTTGTAAAAACATGGCAAATTTTTCGTTGCAATGGAATAACTGCAAGTACCATTTTGGTTAGTTTTCAAAAGTCTTTGTATATATTGTCATTTTTCAGTTTTAGTTTTGTTTTCAGCTTGTTCCATGCTTTTGTCATTTTTCCAGATACTTTACCTATTTAGGTTTGATTTAGTTTGATGTCAGCTTTAGTTTTATTTTAGGTTTGGGCAATGTTTGTAATTTGTAAACTTTTTTTTTTTCATTAGATTAAAAATTTCAGAAATGTTTCATTCAAATTTTAATACTTAATATATGATATCTAATATAATCTAATATCTAAGGTGTATATTTTATTTAATTTAGTAATATTTGTAAGGATTCTTTACATTAACTTTTGGTTTATTTTGCAAAGGCAGATGCGTTTCGAGATATGTTGTGATTTGCTCACAGCCGCATCATTTTTGAGCATCACCATTTTGTAATTGTTTTTTTTTTTAGTAATTTCAGCTCCTGTTATGCTGAGAAAGTGCATAGGTAGCCAACTTATACATGACATTGTGTTGTAGAATTGTAAACAAGTAGCTTAAAACAAACCTGAAATTTACTGTATCATTGAAAAAAGACAACGCTATATTTCTCTCTCTCTCTCTGTCATCAGGGCTGCTTGTGGGTGTTGTCCTGCGTTATGCTATCCATGTGCCCAGCGACATAAACAATGTTACGCTGAGCTGTCATGTCAACGCCAGTCCAGCCACACTTCTGGTCAATGTCAGTGGTAAGTTCTATGAATACACCCTGAAAGGAGAGATTGGTGCCAATAAAGTCAATGACATCCAGGACAACGAGATGCTCCGCAAGGTAAAATATCACATCACAACAGCAGTTTGACCTCCAGCACAGAATCAGATGAGTTAAATAGAAAGCTGCATTTCAAGCACAAATGGTGTGGGGAATTGAGTGTCTATTTGAATATGACTCCTATTTGCATCTGTATTTTTAGGAAGGTAGCCACTAGCCTGTCTGTCCGCTGAATGCCTTTGTGTACTCCCAGATGCTTCAAACAAATTCCTGATTTAACTTTATACCAGTAATTTAATTTTGGCACACATACTCCCACATAGCAATTCAGCGCCTGACAGAAGTAATCTGTGGTTGGTTGTTTGTTCTCTAAATTGTAATTCTCTGTTAAATCAGTCCTGTGATGATTGAACTTGAATGCTTCTCTTAGCTGAAACATCAGTTGAAGAATTGCATGGTGTGTTTTTGTTGTTGTTGTTTCAATTCATTTACATAGACAGTCACTTATTTAACTTATTTTAATCAAATAATTTAGAAAAGATGGTTTTCAAAGGTGCAGTATGTAAGTTTGAGACCCAGTGGTTGAACTTGTTATTGCACTCCTAGATCAAAATATATTTTCACTCAGCTCCTCCTCTGATGACTCCACGCAAGCTCAGGTTGCCAGATTGGGTGTGCCTGACTATCGAGCCTAAAGACTGATTTAGGGCAGATAGAAAAAAATATTTATTTAAAGGAGTTTTTGTTCTAACGAACACCTGAAATGTATATTTTAGAAATGGCTACTGTTTCTCACAGGTGAGTAACAGAATAAACTGATCACCTCAGGTACACCTCATGTGCTTTACTCAGTGTTAAAGGCCAATAATGCAAGTTTGAATGCCATTTTACATAACATTTATTGCCATACTACTGAAAGCAGCAGCAGATAGTTCACCTCAGATCTTGAAAATAAAATGAACCATTTGAAATTGAACTTTAGAACTGTGACTCAGTGCAAGCCAACACATATCAGTGATTCATTGTCTACATTTAATAACTTTAAAGAGGTTCAATATGTATTAATTATATTGAAAATCTTACCATTTCATTGGAATGCAGTAGGTGCACTATTGTGTTCTTCTGAATGGCTGAATTTAAATGTCGTGTTTCGTCTGGTGCAAACAAAATTGCTTATCACTACAAATCTCGTCACGTAGCGTGTTGTTAGGACACGAGGTTACAATGTAACCTAATGTTTATGTTTGTAATATTTATATTAATTGTTAATTAATAACTAACTCATGTAGAATTCTGAACTTACGTAAGTCACATTTTCACGTGATTCACATTTTCAAAGCAGAATATCTTTAGCATTGTTATTTCAGATAAACAAGAATGCAAAAAACTTACATACAGCACCTTTAAAGGAATACACAGGTGTGGAAAAAAATTGAGACCATCTGAAAATTAACTTTTTTTTTCTGGGATCATGATTTATAGTTGTATGTATATTGGAGTATTGTTTTTTTTATACTGTAAACTACTGACGACATTTTCTTCAAAATTTAAAATAGAAATGTTGTCATTAGAGAAATTTAGACAACATGTTACCAATCTTTTGACTTTGGAAGAGTTATAACCCTTGTTTTTAACCACAACAAATGAAAACATCTGTTATACATATGTCCTATTGGTCTCCTAATTTTTCTCCTAATATAGAGCTGTTCAGTGGTTTGGAGTCAGTGCTTTTGAATAGCTGTATATTGATTTCTCATTATTCTAATACATGTAAATGAAAGTCTACCTTTCTTATTGCATTTCAGGTGACCTTTGACCCTGAGGTCTTTTTCAATATTCTCTTGCCTCCCATCATTTTTCATGCTGGCTACAGTTTAAAACGAGTAAGGCTTTTCCCTTATTAATAAATTATACATTTCAGATGTTGTGTGCACAAGATGATGTAGCACATATTATAGCCAAATCAGAGGTCATTATTTATTAGAATTGTTTTCTGTCTGTTTCGTGTTTCAGAGACATTTCTTCAGAAATCTGGGCTCTATTCTTGCCTATGCGTTTGTGGGAACCGTTGTGTCGTGTTTCATCATTGGGTCAGTGTGTACACGTGGTCTTTTTTTTTTTTTTGTTCAAGTGGTTGCTCCAGAAATGAGAGAAAGATTTTTAGTCTTGTGCGGTTTGTTTTTCAGGGCGTTAATGTATGGTTGTGTGATGCTGATGAAGAAAATTGGTCATCTGCAAGACGACTTCTTCTTCACTGATTGCCTTTTCTTTGGTGCAATTGTCTCAGCCACTGATCCAGGTATTACAGTCCTTACAGCAGAGCCTAAATGTGTTTCTGAGTAGATTCTAAGATTTTCAAAATACTTAAAATGTTAAAAACTGAGCTCAGAATCGATTCACAAATGAGTAATGATGCGCTTTAAAAATCTCCGAATTGATTTCTCAAATGATTTTTTTTTTGCCATAGCTTTATTTCAGGTTGTATTAAGCTGTATTATTCAAACACATTTGTTTTTTTTAAAATACTGATTTACTGACTTTAAATAGTTTTTGTGGGCATTTACACTTTTAAATTTTGCATTTTGTCCATTCATTTAAAGGTTAACAGTGTTTTGTGAGCCTGAAAACAACATTTTTAAAATGCCCTGAATAGTTTTTGAAAACATTTATTGTCTCAGTGTACACTAAAATAAGAAAAATTTTGTGAAAACTGTTCAGCCCAAAGGTGTGTACTTAAGTACTTAATTAGTCAGCTGGTGTCCCAAAGTTTAAGTTTCTTGAACTCAGACTTATCAGTTTTTATCACATGAAGCTGTGGGATCAATAGATCATGACACCACAGCTTGACCTTGTGACTAAATTAAACATAAAATTTAATCTGCAGCATTGTGGTAAAGTGGAGTAGATTTACTGTTTGGATTGTTATTTAATCACAATGGCTATTGCAAACAATTATGACTGAATCTAAGCAAATCATTTTGGATTTTGACCACCATTGAAAAGAAGAAACTTTTATTGATACTGTAACAAAGTTAAGTGCAGAAACAAGAGACATTGGAGGGGATTACTCTAGGGCTGCATGATGTTGGACAAAAAACAGACATGGAGATATTTGGAGGGCAGCACAGTGGCTCCCAGCAAGAAGGTCACTGGTTCGAGGCCCAGTTGGCATATCTGTGTGAAGTTTCCATGTTCTGCCCTTGTTCCCATGGGTTTCCTCCGGTATTCCTCAAATTCCAGAGACATGTGCTATAGGTGAATTGAATAAACTAAATTGTCCGTTTTGTGTGAGGTTGTATGGGTGTTTCACAATGCTGGGTTGCAGCTAGAGGGGCATCCACTGCATAAAACAAATGCAGAAATAGTTGGCGCTTCATTCTCCCGTGGTGACCTTTGAAATAGAGACTAAGCCAAAGGAAAATGAATGATTGGGATATTTTGTAATTCTGATATATCAATATAATATGACTTGAGTAACTGTTTGGAAATAATTAATAGTTTTACATTGATTGGAATGATCTTTGTAGGCGAGTGTATCTGCATAAAATATACAAAATTATCCAAAAATAAAATAAGTGAGCACAGATGAAAATAGTAGAATAGAGATAAATAGGAAATAAACATCGCTATATGGTTTTCGGTAGAGTCAAACAGTATTGAGTAATAGAAATTCAATAATCAAATGTAAAATAAAACACTATATAATCTTCTTTGTTAAAAATAAGTAAAATGCTAAATTGATAAGTGATTTTTAAAATGATAAAATGGCAAATGAGTTTTGTTAAATCAGCAAACTTAAACTTAAAAATAATGTTTTGTTCTCAAATGGTTTAAATTTGCTTTAAATCTTCCTGTCACAGGCCTTAAAAACACATCCAAGTCAAAATCTTAAACTGACACAATGGGCCCTATCATACACCCGGCGCAAGGTGCAACGCAATAGTTTAGAGGCGGACTGCTGGCGCGTTGCTATTTTGAGAAACTAAAATAGATTTTTCATTAGACCAAAACAAACCCGGTCTAAACTCCGGTGCAGAGTTGCGCCTCGCTTACACACTGCTGAATTAGCACAAGAGAGCAATAAGCAAATATCTTTACATATGAAAAAATTTAAATATTAAGGATAAATATAGGATATAATAAGAATAGATATAGGATATAAATATAAAGGATTAAAATATTACAAAACATTATTTTCTAGCCTACATAAATATGAAAAATCACTGCTTCATCTCGGGAAGCTTTTTCAGTTCATTCATAACAATTTGCTTTTGTATAATGTTATTATTATTAGCAGTATTATTTATTATATCCATATTTATAATTGTTTTATTAAAAAAAAGCTTAGATTTGCCCACCTGTCAGGTTTTAGACCATATGGGGCACAGCATGTGTTTTAGAATATAACTCAGGTTTTTGAGCACACTTCGTTATTATTGTTCATTTATTCGTTTGCTGAAAATTAGAACAGAATTTAGAAATAGTTTTGAAACGAATATTTGCGCTTAACAAACACAATTAATTATTTATAGACTAATTGATGGCTGTGCCTAAAGGTTTCCCCATCCAAGAGCGAAAGTTAAAGTAGATCCATTATCTCTGTTAAAAAAACCTGTTAACTGTTAATTTTTTGCTAGTGAAATGCTCAGTTTTTCCACTTAGACTTACTTTACGTTTTGTAAATAGCGAATGCGCTTATTGCGCGACGCAACTGGCTTTTTAAAGGGAATGGGAGATGAGACTCTAATTGGTTTATTCTCAGAACACACCTATAACTCATTAAGAAAATAAACTCAACCCTTTTAGACCATGCGCCACGGCGCAAAGCGGATTTTCCCGTCCTTAAATTAGCAAAAATGTGTTCTGACACGCACTGAAAGCGTTTGCGCCCTGCGTTTTGCGCTCTGTGCATGGACCGTCAAAATAGAGCCCATCGACTCCACGAATCATGTCTTCTGAAATGTGGTTCCTGGTTAATTATAATCTCAACTTGACATAGCAGATTCTGCAATGTGACTTGCTGATTCACACATTGCGATATCGATGCTAAAACAATATATTGTGCAGCTCTAAATCACATCCCCTGTTATTTGCACATTAAGCATATTGATTTGACACTCCTTTGTCTTCTAGTGACAGTTCTGGCCATCTTCAATGAGCTGCAGGTGGATGCGGACCTGTACGCTCTGCTGTTTGGAGAAAGTGTTCTGAACGATGCTGTCGCTGTCGTACTGTCCTCGTAAGTCCTGTTATTATGAATATATACTGTTTTTTTTTGTCGATTCATTCCTTAATATTATTAATTCTAAGAGATGACAGTTTTGGGTTTCTATTTACGCAGTGTAAAACAAATAATTAACACTTTTCGTTTAACACCCGATTCTTCCTCTGCTGGACCTCTCATCTGCTCCAGCATGCTGCTTTATTACGGGAGGCAAAGTGGGGCGGGGCATCACAGCCCTGGAGGTGTGGCTTATGCAGAGGGCGGGAACCAGACACAAAGACCGCCCCTCAATGGGTGTGCCACACATGTAGAGCTTTGAGACTGCAGAGTGACCTATTAGTATGTGCATTGGCTGGTCTGTACCAGTACATGCATGAGCAAATGACCCAAAGATATGCTTCACACCAGCACCTGTAATTATTTGATCCATCCATTTACTTAATTTTCTACTACATGTAGTTAAGCTAAATAAAATCCACTGGTTATGGAAGGTGTGTGGATGGAGCAGAGCTGTGGGTATTTGCTGTTTGGATGATAGCCATTTGCTTTATAGTTTGAAGTGATGCTGTGCTGCTTTAGAAAGTTTTCTCTTCTTCCCACTTACTTCCCACCTCTGTAAAGAATAATGTAACTTAGCATGTGATCCAATGGTTTGGACTTTCAGAGCATTACCCTCAGGGCTTGACATTAATTTTGTAGCTCACCAGCCACTGTAGCTAGTGGTTTTCAAAGTTTCTAGCCATTCAGCATTTTCCCCTCACTGCAATTTAGTTTTTGGGAAATAGAGCTGTGCGATTTGGGGAAAATATCTAATTGCGATTGCGATTTGATCTATGATTTATTTTAAGCTTTAAGCTGATTTTAATTTAATTCAAGCTTCAGCTCAGTAATCAGTAAGCCGTGTTACAATTCTGCCACAGATAACACAATTTCGGCACAATTTCGTTGACGTAGGGTGTCGTGAGAAGTCGTAAATGACAAATGGAATTCGTGACACAAGATTCAATTATTTATTCTTATGTATTGTGGCGTAGTTCAGCCGATACAATGTCTGTGATGCCTCACAACACCATCGCAGAAAGTCAAGCATGTTTAATTTTCTGAAGCATAGCGGACGAAGATATTATTCGTTATTTTTGTTTACATGTATACATATATATATTTTATATTTCAGCCTTTAATTAGTTAATTTATGCGATTAACTAATTGAAACATTTCAAATTGTGATTGCGATTCAATTTGGATTAATTGCACAGCCCTAATGGGAAATAAATATATATATAATTAAAGTTTATGATTAAAATATAAATGTAATGCCACTTTTTAAAGCTAATGCATGGACCCAATGTACAGATACACATGTGCTATTTTCCAACTGTTAATGTTCACTCAAGGAATAACTCCCTGATTAAGATGGGTATTTTTACTGTGCCACACACCAAATCCACATGCATTAATATCAAGCCCTGTCAACCCCAATCCTAAGAAAAGCGTGCATTTAAATTAGGCTGCAAAACTCCTCTTCCTCATATTTAAAAGCAAAATATATAAAGCTTCCTTAAAGCTAGTTCTTTTCTAGTTTATTTTCAGTATGTTTTGCAATTACTTTGTTTCCGCATGTTTTAGCAGCACTTGTTTGATGAATTGCCCTATTTTTTGGACTTTAATTTGCTTTTTTTGATCTCCTGAATCTGCTGTGAAACACAGTACATTCCAAAGTGCCTTATTCAAAGAACAAAGGTGATATACTGTAATATGATTTACATCAAGTAAGCAAAATGTGCGCACAGCAAACGCATTTTGATTCAAATGAAAGAGGCATGTAAGTATTTGTGTATTGCATTTTTTAGTACTCTCACCACAAACATACCAATATACTAATAATGATGTTAGGAGTGTAAAAGATCAGTGTACTTGTATGAATAAAAATTTATTTTCAAGAGATTTAGTAAAACGTACGGTTTAATGAATAACAGGGTAAGTAAAAAATATGATGAATAGCTGATTTAATGCGTACATCTTGCTAACAAATGAATTGTGGACACAAAGGTTTTTCATGTTGTAAATGTGACGCGGGGTTAATAAGTTATTTTATTTACATTTTAACTCATTTTAAACATCTTTTTGTAAGGGTTGAAAAGAGTTGAAATATAGGACTTTACTATCAAAAATTGGCATATCTGGTCAGTTTAATAAACAATAAATTTATACATTATTAAATTTTTTTTTTCGTTTTGGTGAGGGCAAACAGTAGCATATTTTACATTTATAACTAAATTATGTATACATCATTGCGGCATATCTCCTTTATTTTCTTTTTCTGTGCAATTCTCAATGCAAATTTGACACAGTATAAATTATTTTCAGTGAAAACATCTGTAATTACAAAGCTGTTAAGAATTAGACAAACCTCCTAAACTCTGGGACCCGGTACTGGGTCTGGGATGTCATTTACTTCCGCATTCTTTACATTTTAAAGGTGCGTACTTACCCAATACCCTCATAAGTGGTTCTGTTCTCTCATCGTTTGGAATAGAATCACTTTTGCGTAGATTATGATCGAGACATTTTTCTTTGTTCTTATGATTACTGACGTGCAGGAACCACCAAAATTAATTACAGCAACCTACACCACACAAAACTTGAAAGGTACACTTTCAAATTTGAGTTTACAAAACAAAGTGCCTCTTTTTAGGACGAGTTTATTATAACACAGACAACATATACAAATATTTTAATCACTTTCAACAGTGTTTTATGAAAATTCAAAGGGATTTCTTTAAAATGATACCAAACTTTTGCATTTACACCTCTGCATGTGGGTTTGGGAAGCTTTTAAATTTGGGTAGGCAAAATCCAGGTGGAAACCCCAAAATAGAACTTGACTTTAAGAGGTTCTGGTCACAATTCTGCTCATTTTCCCAATGTAATAATATGACAGAAAATGAGTACACATATGTTATCTGTATTATGACCACAGTCTGGAGACTAGGAAGCAGAACATAGATGATTATCTAGTTTAGATGTTGCCAAAACATTCACACTTTTAAGCCCTGCTCATAACTTTTATATTCGTTGAGTAGCAATTCTATCTGCTGCATTATTGCATTTATTTTCTGTTGATTTTACATTAGATGTTAATACACTGTATGAGTGTGGGTAAATACCTTTGTTCTTTTACCAGGTCAATTGTAGCATATCAGCCTACAGGAGACAACAGTCACACATTTGAAGCAATGGCCATGCTCAAGTCCTTTGGCATCTTTCTAGGGGTCTTCAGTGGTTCTTTTGCTCTTGGAGTGGCTACTGGAATCGTGACTGCACTCATATCCTTTACTGCTTGAATGCTGCATGTTACTTATTACACATCTGTAGAGCCTTTAGTACTTTTTACATGCAAGTAAGTTATTTTCGTTGACTCCTTCCCACGTTACTAAGTTCACTAAGCTTAGGGACTTTCCGTTGCTGGAGACGGCGCTTTTCTTTCTCATGTCCTGGAGCACGTTTCTGCTGGCAGAGGCCTGTGGATTTACAGGTAAGCTTCAAACCCGTGAGTCTTTAGAAACTACTTGGAAACATATATATATATATATATATATATATTATAAACTGCTGTATCTGAATGCTTGTTCCTGTTGTGTTGCTCAGGTGTGGTGGCTGTTCTGTTCTGTGGAATGACACAGGCCCATTACACCTTTAACAACCTCTCTCCTGAATCCCAGGACAGGACGAAACAAGTAAGATTAATGATGGAAAGTGTGCGTGCGTTCATGCGTGCATGCATGCGTGGGTGCGTGCGTGTGTCCAGCCAGCCCCAGGGCTTCCAGTTATTGTCATCCCATACAAAATTGCAGCATTTAATATCTGATTAAAAAAAAAAGCATTGATCTTCACTGCCTGGGTGAGGTGCGATTTAAAAAAAATGAGTATTAGACCAAACAAGTAGCACTGCATTAAATATAATTTTCTGAACCATGTCTTTAAATCATGAAAATTAATTTTGCACAAGTATTTTCAGTAGAGTTTCTGCACTAATTATGGTGCCTGCGTTTGAACAGTCTTTTATCTCATTTTACGCTTTAACAACCAAATGGATGCTTAAGTCTATTTAACTGATTATATCTGATTTGCATTACAACATCAAAGCTGTAAAAGGAACCTTATGAAGTTGAAAATAATCATATAAACCTTTCACTAGAAGTTCATCATTGATTGAAAAACACTAGCTGTGCATATAGTTTATTATCTGTCAAATGACAAGGATAACAGTTTAAAAGTATGACCGTGTCATTGTTTACAAGATCACCACAATGCATGTGCCACTGGCCTAGAAATATATGTGTAAGATTGTTAACCTATGTAAAAAACTGGAGAAACTGATGTAACAACTTCATATATTTTCTTTTTGCTCTTTCTATTAAATGTAATGCTTTTACTGCTTAACTTGTCAGAAGTGAATATTTCTTTTCATTCTGTGAAGTATCTTTGTAACATAAACATCTCACTATGATTTCATGTCACTGTGCTCTCTTACAGTTATTCGAGCTACTGAATTTCCTGGCTGAGAACTTCATATTTTCCTACATGGGCTTGACATTGTTTACCTTCCAGAACCACGTCTTTAACCCGATCTTCATAGTGTGCGCATTTGTATCCTAAAACTTCATCTTTGTGGCTTGGCCAAAAATAACCAGAAATGAGACAATAGTAAAAATACTCTCAGCAATTGCAAAACATGTGGAAAATCTGATGAAGTACTATTATTAAAAGCCACATATTTGCTCACGTTGGACGGCAGTACTTTGCTTAAGCGCCATCAAGGAAGTGGCTGGCTGTTGTTGAGTGATATGTCCAGGGTGTTACAGCTCATTGTGTTTCCCAGAAATCAATGGCCCAGAACTGTTTTTTTAAATGAACAGAGTCCTCAGGAAGGGCACAATGTCCTGGCTCCGAAGGGATTGTAGATGCAGTCAGTGCAGTATTAGCTTTATTTCTGCAGTTTCTCCTTGACACCTCTCCTCCCAGCTGGCTGTGTTTCTGGGCAGAGCGGCGAACATCTATCCACTCTCTTTCCTGCTGAATTTGGGCCGTAGAAACAAGATCAGCTCCAACTTCCAGCACATGATGATGTTCGCAGGTTTGTGCCTTGAGATTGGTAATGGCCAGCCAAGATTTAATCTTTGAAGAGAAACAAGGTAAAAGCCAAAAGTCGTAAGGTTAAGTGGGTTAGACTTGAACCAATTTTGTGTGTTTGTTTTTCTTGATCCTGAGTTGATCCTGAAGTTAGCTTCCAAATTCAAATCTGTTTAGTTGATTGATAGTTTGAAGAGTGAAAACTCAATACAAAGCACTTCCATATGAGATCTAAAAATGAAAGTCATTCTCTGACTATTATGAATGAAAGGTAATTTTTTTTTTCAATTTGACTTATACGGATGTAGATTAAGAGGATAGTTCAGCCCAGAAAATGTAATTCTTATCAATCATCAGCTAGGTGTGAACTTTTGAAATTACATAAAGTGTGTTTGGCATGCTATCCCTAGAGAGAGCTATGAGCTCATAAGATCCTCAAGCCCTGGACTCCCTCCTGTCAGCAGGGCGAGAGGTGAGTTTGAGCTCTGGTAGATCTTAATGAACTCCCCCGACTTATTCCTGGCTAATGACAGATAAAGGGACGCTAAAGAGAGATATACAGCTTACTAAGAGTTAAGCTATGATGCCAATTTAGAATGTTCAATTTACTTTGGTTGCATGTTTTTGGACTGTGGGAGGAAACTGGGGAACCCGGGAAAAACCAACACGAGCACAGGGAGAACAAGCAAACTCTGCACAGAAATGTGAACTGGTTCAGTAGGGACTTTAACTTGTGACGTTCTTGCTGTGAGGCAACAGTGCTAATCACTGGTCTGCTATGTTACAAAATCTAGAAAGGAGAAGGGAGTAGGGTGGGAGGGATTTCAAGATGAAGATACTGAGGTAAGAAACTCTGGTTATTTATAGTGAATTAGGAATCATCTGATTGGTGAATCATGTGTTAGCTAATGCAGGACCAGCTGTGGACAATCATAAGCACATGATTAGTTTATAAATAAACTTCACTTAGTCTTCCTAAACTTATGTTTTTTTCCAAGATATATTAAATCATGATTTAAATAAAAAGACTTTCCATGTACAGTTGATGTCAGAATTATTAGCCCTCCTGAATTAGCCCCTTTCCCAATTTCAGGTAAACTGAGATATTTTTTTTTTCTAAACATAATAAATGTAATAACTAATTTAACTGATTTATTATATCTTTGCCATCATGACAGGACATAATATTTTACTAGATATTTTTCAAGACACTTCTATACAGCTTAAAGTGACATCTAAATGCTTAACTAGGTTAATTATACAAGTTAGGGTAATTAGGCAAATCATTGTATAATATGGTTTGTTCTGTAGACAATTAAAAAAAAAACATTCTGCTTAAGCGGGCTGATGATTTTGACCTTGAAATGTTTTTTTTTTTAATAAAAACTACTTTTATTCTTGCCAAAATAAAGATATAGGCTTTATAAAATAAGACTTTATGCCGAAGAAAGAATATTACTTGAAATGCTGTGAAAATTTTCTTGCTCTGTTGAACATCATTTGGGAAGGATTTGTAAAAAAAAGTAATAATTTGGACTTCAACTGTATGTAGTTTCTGTGTTATTAGTTTCAACTAGTGGAATTACAAAAATAAAGTAGATTTTCACAATTGTTGTGAATTCCCCTTAGGCTTATCATGCTCTTTCTTTCTTTTTCGTACCACATTTTACTGTTTTATGATGAGCTTGGCAGTACAACGTATACTGCATATGGGTCAAAAGTTTAATCATAATAGGTTAGCATCAATATTTAAACTTTTGCGAGAGACAAACCCATGAATTGTCTACTTAAAATAGTCACTAAACAGATAACTAAGTTAGGAAAATTATTTGTGATTGAAAGAAAATCTACATTCTTGACCTTAAACTGGGTCAACAGGTCAGATTTGCAAAAAAACAACATGTATCATATATGTCAACCAATTATGCAGCCTTTTTTGTTATTGCTCTACCTCTCATTAGGTCTTCGTGGTGCCATGACTTTTGCCCTGTCCATCAGGGACACAGCTACATATGCACGGCAGATGATGTTTTCTACCACGCTGCTGGTGGTCTTCTTCACGGTTTGGATCTGCGGTGGAGGCACAACTCAGATGCTGTCCTGTCAGAAAATCCGGTCAGTTCCAATCTCACCTTTAGCCTGAACGACCTTTTCCTGTCATGTAACATACGATGGGAATGAGTAACTCATTAAACGTGGCCTTTGTTCTTGTTTTTGTCCATTTCTGTGCACAGGGAATAATATGTAGACATCCCAAGCCATTTAAAACTTGGCTCTGAACTAATTAGACAGCTAAAATGCTAATTAGAAAGGGATGAAATTCAAACAACTTTTTCTTGTTAATTCCTGGTCAAACCAAGGATGTATGCGTGTGCGTGCGTGCGTGTGTGCGCGTGTGTGTGTGTTTGTGTGTGCGCGTGTGTGTGTAACAGTACTAAAGTCTTCATCACAGCTATGATGTTAATGCTATAAAGGAACAGTATCTTTTTTTTGTTTGTTTATTCGGTTCATCTTAGTTCAGAAATCATGCATGGATACAATGCACCAATCAAGAAATTATCAGGAAAACATAATTATACACTAAATGATTATATAAATAATAAGGTAAAATATCCAATTTGTTAGTTACAACTGCTTGTTAATGCAAGTTTCCATCTTACCTTGTATCAACGGTTCAGGCTTGTGGTGGTGGTGTAATAGCTTAGGGGATATGCCTTTCTAAGAGCATGTAAAAAGGCTAAAAACTAAAAAGTTGCAAAGGCTACAGTACATCAGCCTGTACTGAATTTAAGAAGAATTTTAATCAACACTGTTAAGGGGTTTGGGTCTATTGATAATGAAAAAAACAGCAGAAAAACACCTGAAGTCTTTCTCCCAAAAGGAACAGAATATTTAGAATTAAAGCAACTAAAGCAAGACAATCAGAATCCTGTTTTAAAGCGCTCAGTATTTTAAAGGGCAACATTTTATTATAATTAATAAACAGAACATTAAAGTTGTCTTTATAGTCATAATTATTGTTGTCAACATGTGTTTTGTTTTTGACAGTGTTGGAGTGGACACAGATCATGAGAACTCTGTAAGTGCTTTTGCTCTGGTGTGGACAGATGAACATTGTCTTATCAGAGCAGATCAGTGTAATGATGGTTTCCTCTGTGTCCGCCTGCAGATCGGCCCTGATGGAGTTGAAAGGAGGAGCACTAAACAGGAAAGCGCCTGGCTGTTCAGGATCTGGTACAACTTTGATCACAAGTATCCTTTGCAGTGTAGCTCTAATTAGCAAACTGCATGAAGACAGAATCAGATGGGAATGAAAAAAAACAACTGAGTGTTATAAGCTAAGAATACGTGCATTTAAAAAAGGTAATGTTTCTGCCACTTCCGATAGCGTGAACTCAAAGTTAGGGCATTTTTTTCTGCCTTCATGCATGTATCAGACTAAAACAGCTTAACTTATGAGAAAAATATATGCAGTGGGGAACTTGATTCGTTCATGTGGAGATTATTAAATTGGCTGCTGCTCCAGTGTCATGGTTATTTTGGATGTAAGTGATTGCAAGTGTCAACTTTGGCTGGAAAATCCTTAACCCTCTTGACCTACAGTTATCTAAAGCCCATTCTGACCCACAGCGGACCACCGCTCACTGCCACACTTCCAGCCTGCTGTAGTCCTCTGGCTCGCTGCCTGACCAGCCCACAGGCCTATGAGGTTTGTACTGTACCCAAATGCAGAGGACAAACAATTATCTGCAGTTCTGACTCTTAATTAGGCAGAACACCAAAGAAACTAGTCGTTTGTGTCTGCTTACTACCAGATGGTGACAGACAGAATCTGTATTTATAGGGACGGAGCCTTCAAACTCATTCTTAATTGCTGTTTAATAGGCTCTAGCAGTTGACTCAAATTACCCCCTCCTAGAGCTGATTAACCAGAGACCTGTGAACAGACAGTGAATGAGGACTGATTTAGTCAACAGAGGCGTGAACACATCTGCTGTTGCTCGTTATTTGGATAATCAGAGCCTATCTGTGGAAGAAATTATGAGTGTTTTCATTACAGCGATTGTAGAGACAACAGAAGAGTTTTACCTTTTTGTTTTTTCAGAAGTTTCACATGCAGACAACAATGTAGTCAAATCCATCCTCATTCTCCTGAATTCACAAAAATGCTGCATGATAGGCCAGTAGTTGGTGATGTCACTTTGTAAAGAAACTGCGCATACTATGTACGCACACTGTGTACAGTCCTGAGGACTTTTGCACATAACAAGTTGAACAAACTCAGAAATATAAAAATATAAGAAATATATAATTGATCATTTACTGGGTTCATATGGTCATGAAAAACCTGGAAAAGTCATGGAGTTTTGACATGGCTTTTTCCAGGCCTTTTGGAAAAACAGAAACCCACAATGTTTGCATGGAAAACAAATATCTGTATTGTTAAATATAGGTTAGTTGTCTTGACTTCTAAGCTGTCCTTGGCTAATCACAGACTCTCACATTATTAGTGCGGAAAATCTTGGAAAAGTCATGGTATTTTAGTAGTAAAAATATGTACGAACCCTGAATTTAATACATTTAATACATATGCTGTTGGAGCAGCAAATGTTTGAGAAGGCAATGTAAAGAAAATTTTATTATATCGATGCAAGAATCAATGATTTGTTTTAATAATGTTGGTTCACAAAGTTTAAAAGGCATTTTACAAGCTTTATATATTAATTGATATTTAGAAAGTTGGTTGCTTTGTTGCATCAGATATATGTCATTATATATTCACAACTGATTGGTCTGCAACCCAGATTAAAATCTGCTCCGGAAATGGTTAGCAGTGCAGCGCAGTTTACCGGGTTAAATAAACCTAATCAAAACAACCTGTCTTCTTAAGCCTGAAAACGTAAGAGTTTGTTCAAACTAAATGCAAACTTGGGTAAAAACCCAGCCTTTGTGCAACAGGCCTCTGTAGTTGACTGTTGATGTTTTTGTAGTAAGGGGACATAATTTTAAGTGAACACATAATATGCACATTTTAACGTTTTAAAATAACTCACATTTCTTTGTGATTTACAGAACAAAAACTAACTTGTAAAAAATTTATTGCACTTTGTTTACAAAACTGTGCTTTCTAAGGTTTCCTAAACGTGTATATGAATTGTGTAAAGCTGTGTAAATATAATTGAAATTTTCATGTCTTAAATTTTGATAGCCATTTAAATGTTATTTCTTCTTAAATTTCACAAGCAATGCAAAAATCTTAAATTATATCAATATTATCCCAAAACATTTTTGAAAGTTAGTG
Organism: Danio rerio; assembly: GCF_052040795.2. Taxonomy (NCBI): domain Eukaryota; kingdom Metazoa; phylum Chordata; class Actinopteri; order Cypriniformes; family Danionidae; genus Danio; species Danio rerio. The sequence goes on from NC_141034.1 coordinate 35,806,712, forward strand.
TTAATTGACTTTGTTTTAAACATCTAGTTCTCCTGATTTGAGACACAAGTGTTCAAAGAAACCACCAGCAGGGCATATCATTTTTATTGCACATCATAGTCCTCACATTTTTTATAGCAAGCAATTATTGTGTTACACAAGAATTGTAAAGGCAGAGCTTGACTTTATTGATGTAGATTCTGAGATCTTATAGGCTAAAAGTTTCTTTGAGAAGTTACGTGAAATGTTTTTTTCAAGAGAAATACAGTTGTTAAAGCACTTTTAAATCTTTAATTACATTAGTAAATACACAGACATCAGATCATTGTTGGTCTGTTAGCTCCAGAATTCTGTTAACTGAAACTTTATAAAACATGATTACATAAAAATATTGTTTTTATGCATTAAAAATATTTTTCATGTTAACTAATGTAACGTTAACAGATCCTTATTCAGAACATTATTGTAAACTGTTTCTTAGTTAATCAATGTAGTGTTTGACTTGCCTGGTTAACTATTCCTTAGTGACCTCTAATAAATGCTTGTCCTCATTCCAGAGTTCACTCTTTATGAAATATATTTTATGGGATGGTGACGATTTTAATTCATAGTGTAAATTTGTTTTTTTATTTCGATGATGTGACACCTTTTACTGTAGTCATTATCTATGATATTATATTTTATTATATATAAGAGACTCTAAGACTTTTATGCACAGTACCGTTTAAATGATTTGTAAAAATTTGCATAATAATTTTCTTGCTCATCACATTTATTTGATGAAAACTTCAGTTGACTATGTTGTAAAATACCATAGTTTAAAATAACACTTCTTTTGTCATGTATTTACAAATATTATATATTCCTGTGATGCCAAATCTGCTTTTATATGATCATTACTCCAGTTTTCTGCATCACATTATCTTTCCTTGTTGCTCAGGAAATATTTACGATTATTATCCATGTTGAAATTATTTTTTCTGGTTAACATTTTTATTGAAGCTATCATACATTTTTATTTAGGTGTTTTGAATAACACAGAGTTTCAAGTATTTATTGTTTGTCTTTACTGTCAGTTTTGATCAACTTCAGTCAGCGTGATTTTAGCCCCGGTTTTGACTCGCCGACAGGTTTTGAGAAATTGCTGACAAATGCCTGAAATCACAGGCAAATCACTGCTTGTTCACATGAGCAACAATCACACAGTCGCGATTTAAAAGCTTTTTTTCTTTTGTCTATTTGAATGCAAGAAATGAAGGTAAAAATAATGGAAATTTGGCTTTAGCACCTGTGTGGTTTTAATGTGTCATCTGAGCAATACCAGAACTGGGTCAATAAAGAAAAAAGTTTGAGAGAAATTGCTTATTCCTTTTAAAAGCCGGGTGAGCAAAATAAGTTCATTTTCTACCCCACTTAACAAAAGATATACTATGTGACCTCATGTTGTAGGGCTGGGTGATTAATTGAAAAGTAATCAAAACTGGCATTCAGAACCTCTAAACCAGTGTTTCTCAACTGGTGGGTGGTGATCCAAAAGTGGGTCGTGGGAACATTTTCAGTGGGTCGCGGAGTGTGAGGTAAAAAAAAAAAAACAACAAAAGTAAAAAATTGTACTTATTTTGCGTACAACAGACTTTTATTTTGAAATGCGTGCGTGACAACCCTACCGTTTGACATGTGAAATTTCATTTAATTGTGGCAACAAATTTGTCGAATCGCAAGTACGACCCCAAATATGTAAAGTATGGATATATATATTGACGACAAAAAAGACTTAAAGCCTCAGTGTCATGTGTAGTGAGGTGCTCTCATAAGAGAGCATGAAACCTTCTAAATTAAAACAACATTTAGAAACCAGAAAACATGTTTTATTAACAGTTTATTATTAACCGTATTTGTTGTTTTTGTAATATTTCTATAATTTGATCCATTTTTGTTAAAAGACAGCAATAAAATATTGTTTATTTGTAAGTCTTGGTGAATTTCTTATGATCTATCTGTCACTTGTTTGTCACTATCTGTCACTATCTGTCACTACTTGTTTATGTTAACAAACAATTACAAATTAATTATAATTCCTAAAATTGTATTATAGTTTCTAAAAATTTGGGTCGCTGCTTGATGACCATGTAAAAATATGGGTCCCATGGCTAAACCAGTTGAGAACCCTGCTCTAAACAATCAAAATTTTCCAGGTCAATTTTTTCAATTTCTTTTCCCACCCCCTGTGGAGTCACGTGACCCCGCTCTGTTTACACTTTTTCGCAAACCCCTCGCCGTGACGGCACTGACGCTGACCTCTCAAAAAATGTAACTACACGTCACAACGACTCATAGCATAAGCTCTGTGATTGATCAGCTTAGTAGCTTTGACGAATGTAAGCAGCACGGAGAGGGCAAAAAAATTAAGTTAATAAAAGAATCACTCATTAATCGTAATCGAGTTAAAATGTTCAAATAATCGAGATTTCAATTAATCGACAGCCCTATCGCGTTGTTTTCATGTCACTTCTCGTGTATGTTTGGTTGTGAGATGTAGTTTGTGGACCAAAACAACGTTGTCGGCAATTCTTCCTATTATAAATTCATGCAGTGTGAAACCCCGTCATCGATTGCAGTGTAAACACAGCACCGACAGAAGGCTACCCCAGATAGTCATGCAGTGTGAAAATTTCTGTGACACGACTATTTTGAAAATCGTGCAGTCTGAACTCAACATTAGTGTGATCTTACTGAAAAAATATAATAATCTTGATTAGTGATGTTAAACAGTTGTATGTTTTTAATCACTCTAACTGTTATTACATTAGGCTCTAGGACAATTTCATGCTTGTTGTAAGTCTCTTTGCAGTATGACTATTCGCGGTCTGACACATTCCCCCCAAAAATTAGGTCACTGTTGTGTGTTTCATTCCAGAATGAAGGCGAGCTGAAAAACGCAGACTCCGATTTGATCCTGAACGATGGTGACATCACTCTTACGTACGGTGACATCGCTGTGAGCACGGATGGCACAGGTGCCCACTCAAGCGGCGTCCTCATGGGAGGAGCAGCGGTGAACTCGGACGAGGCCTTGGATCGAGAGCTGGCGTTCGGCGACCACGAGCTGGTAATCCGAGGAACCCGACTGGTCCTTCCAATGGACGACTCGGAGCCCCCGCTAACTCTGGACTCCCACCGCCAACGGCACAGGAACGAATTCATGAGCTGAATGGGTGACAAAAAAACGAGTCTCTTCTCTCTATCATCTCTCATGCAGAGCAATCTCTCCTGTCTCTGAAGTGGCTGGTTTGATGTCTCTACCTCATTCCTCACTCTTTTCTTTTACACTGAATTCTCAATTATTTATTCACCTCTCTTCTGCAGATTTGTTTTGTTTCTCATTCTTTTCGGCTAACCAGACCACTTAGCATCTGACAGATGGGAAGCATGCTCTGGTTTCTCATGATGACAGAATAAGCATACTTCTAGTGTCTGTATAGCAAGGCAGGAAATTGCCATGCATGCATACTTGTGTCCTCTCTTGACGTGCTTGTTTGGGAGATCTGTGGCACATTCCTGTGGGTCCGATGCTTTTTACTGCCTTCTCTGTTCGTGAGTCTGACAGAGGTGTGATGAACGGTGGCTCTGCGTTACAATCAAGTGCCTGTCGAATGTAATTTCCCTCGCCCTTAGAGCATAATGACACTATTTGCCGTCCACTAGAGGGAGGCCTTGTATTTTCATAGTTTGTATGAACGTTGAGGGCGGATGCCAGAGATGGGGTTGGAGCTTATATTGTGACCTTTGACTGTGAATCTATGAAGGTTTTTAGGCCTTTTTTTGTCATCGTGCTGCCCGGTTAGAAGATCCATTGATATAGTGTAATTTCTGTTTGTTGCTGTTGTTGTTGAAGCATTTTTCTAAAAGAAAACTAATTGCGCATAGCTTTAAGATATTATTATTATTATTATTTTCTATGTAGGATGTTTCAGATCGTCATGTTTAACTACGAATGTCTTGGATTTTACACTATGCGTTGGTATTAAAAGATTCGCCAATAAAAATAGCCCGTACTTTTTTGTAAAAGGGCAATCTATCGTTATGCATTCAGAATCTAAAGGAAAAGAAAATGCTAATGAGACTTGCGCCTTTTTATTTTTAATTTTTGCATGATGTGTTTTGCGGAGAACAGCACAGCCCTCTATGTTTTCTCCTAAAACTTTCTCTAACAAATTGAAAACACTTCATATATATGTAGATCAGTATAGAGCGTCGCACCGGCACTCTTGTGACTTTACGTTGGTTGTAATAATGCTAATTGTATACCTGTTCAGATTAATTTTAAAAGGGCTGAATGATTAAAAGATATTTTATGTTCACATCTATAAAATAAAACATGAAATAAGGCATCAGGTTTTGTCTTATTGTTCCAGGCTTGACAACGTGACCTTATCGCAGGCATCTGAAAAATAGGTTGGATTTGTATGACGCTGTGAATTCACCGGTGACGTCTTAACATTTAGACCTGCATCCCAGTTCGCATACTTTAGATTCATAAATATATATGCATATTAGCATTTATGTGATTTGTAATACTTTGGACTTTGTATACTTGCACAATTTGAGATGGCAATTATTAAACAGATGAATCAGATATAACTGAAATTATTCCAAATATCCTGTTTGAAAGTTTACATTCCCTTGGTTGCCTCATCAATCGACTGTGATGTGTACGTACCTAAATATGTGACACAATTCTACATAAAAAAAATTAGTGTATGTTTAACAGATTCTGCAAGGGATGTGTAAAGTTCTGCTACTTAATCCAATGCTGAAGCAAAATGTAATAATATACAGTTTCATGAAGTAATATTATTCACCTACTTTATCAGTGAAGATTTTACTTCATGAGTGAGCTGTAAGAGCTTCTGCCAGTATGCACTGGTGTTTAAGCTCTGTAAGTATGGCCACATTCACACTGCTGCTAACTTTGGCTGTGAGTTCATCTTTTTTTTATTAAACTGTGGTATGTTCACACACAGATACACAGTTCAATCATTTACAAAAGTGATCAAAGTAATGGGGAAAAACACAGGTAGTGTGGTTTACAGTCATTCTCTGCATTGTCAACAGAAGTGAACTCTATAGCTATTTGTTAAAGACCCATTTGATTATATAGTTTTAGAAATGCCCCAAAAACATTGCATGACATTTAGCATTGTCAGAACTTGCTTAACAAAAACATCTCATGCTAAACTTGGAAACAATTACTATATCTTTGAAAAAAATAAGCCACATTCCATAATATCACAACCAGGTCCTACTTACTTTAACCACTCCATAAGCTGGATCCCCTAAGTATTTTCGGCTTAGTCCCTTTATTAATCAGGGGTTGCCAGAGTCGAATAAACCGCCAAATTATCCACATATGTTTTACAGAGCAGATGCCCTTTCAGCCGCAACGCAGTTCTGGGAAACATCCATACACTTTTGCGTTCACACACATACACTACAAACAAATTTAGTTTACCCAATTCACCTATAGCGCATGCATTTGAACCAATGACTGTAAAAAAAATTTGGACTGTGGGGAAAACTGGAGCACCCGGAGGAAACCCACACAAACATGAGAAGATCTAAACTCCACATGGAAATGCCAACTGACGCACTCGACGGTCGAACCAGCGACCTTCTAGCTGCAAGACAACATCGCTACCCACTGCGCCACCACACCGCCACTCTGTAAAACAGCCTTTCATAAATAAACCACCAGATATTTAATCAAGTGTGTCGTTAGGTACTAGTTATTCAATTCACTTCAGTTGAAAATGCACATAATGTCTGTACATGTGGTTATCACTACCAGCATTTTACCCCATTAATTTGGTCACTTCTGTATATTACTGAACTCTGTGTGTGGAAGCCTACCAAAGGCTCTGTTTACACTGGTTTAGTTAAAACCTTTGAATATTATTGCTGTTTAAAAAAAAAATCTGGATGCCAAATCACGAGATGTCAACTTGATGTTCACAGTAATGTTAGTCATGGTGTTTTATGGAGTTAGCCATGATCTGTACACACACAGAATGATAATTCACCTCACCTGAAAAATTCACTTTTAAATTGAACTGTTTGTATATGGCCTGTGTGAATTGGGATGCAGCTAATAATTTTGAGTCATTCTTAATTTCAAGATGAATCCAGTTCATATGGTGCCGTGACCTAAGATGATAAAAAAAAACTAAGAAACACTTGTTAAGGAGCAAGATCTATTGTAAAGCTCAGTCCATGTGTACTGTGTAGTTTGTCTTGCTTTCAATCTGTTAGTGGACTATGTAGAGAGCGCTGTTGTCTGGATGAGAGTAAGAGGGCATCATTAACTGTGGGGCAGGAAGTGTTGATAGGACGGCACCCTGCTAACTGTGTCTGTGCTGGAAAGTTCCACATGGTGTGGAAGGAGAGGATGACGACTGGTCATCAGTGACATCACAGGCCTTCAATATCTCCTGCTGTGCAGGATCATGTGACGGGAGGCCACAGTATTGTAATACACAGGAACAGTGTGTGTTTGAATAGACGCTGCATTGTTAAGCATTATTAGCAGATTTGCACTTTTTCTTTGTTTTGTTTTTTGGCCTTTTATTTGCATAAAAGAAACATACATGGTATTTTAAAGTTGCTACAATTCTATATTCTCTGTAAGAGCATCATCAGATGAGAAAACGATCTCCAAAACAGATCATGTCACTGCTTTGTCTTTTGAAAAGAAATTAAGACATCTTGTTAAATTGAAATGATGTCCAGGAAAAAAAATGTTCAGTGTCTATGAGATCTGTTTGCTGCAGGAGTGCATGAGAATGGATCTTGTTCCTTTCAGAAGGCACACATGAACTTAAAGGGATAGTTCACCCACAAATAAAAGCATACTCACTGTTTACTCACTCTCAAGTGGTTTTAAATCTTTGAGTTTTTTTTCTTTCCTCTGTTAAACACAAAATAAGATGTTCTGGAGAATGTTGGAAACCTGTAACCATTGACTTCCATAGAAGGTTAAACTATGTCAGTGGTTGTCAACATTCTTCCAAATATCTTCTTTTGTGTTCAACAGGAAACAAAAAGAAACTCAAACAGGATTCTGACTGTTTAAGGGGAAGGATAAAGAATGACAGAATTTCATCATTGGATGAACTATTCCTTTATTTAGTATCTGTTATAGATTCACATACTCCTAACTACATTTCAAAAAACAATGTTCTTCCTCTGCATTTGTCTTGCTTTCATGTCCACAAATATCTGAACATTTTTAAATCAAAACGATCTTAAATGCCATGTGATGTTTAAGGGAAAGTTCACCCAAAAATAAAAGTTTGCTTGTTAGGTTATTTTCTCTCAAGCCATCCAATGTTTAAAGACGATTTTTAGCTTAAATTATTCAGCGCTTACTGGCACTTTGAGTCTCGTGAAATGTAATACTCATGAAGAGGACCAGACAGAATCTGCAGACAATTTTTGCTATTTCTGCAGAGAAGTTTGTAAAAAAAAATCTGCAGATTTATGTGGAATGATTTTGGGAGTATCATAACTAAAAACTTAATATATGAAATAAAAAAGATCCTTGTTAACTTTTTCTAATTTAATGTTTACAATGCAAATCCAATTAGATTAACTTATTTGATAAACAAAGCAAGTCTCTCATATAATATGTCTACTAAAAGACAGAAAATATTGATTTACAAACTATATTGCAAATAAGTCATATAAACATTTTAATTTTATTAATTTAAAACCTGAATAAATATAAATGTACACACATTTACACAAGTAAATACATAAACTCGATGGGTTAAAAATCTGCGGATTGCTGCGGGTACAGATTTTGTGTGGGCCTACTCATGACCCTTGATGATGTATTGAGGTTTTATGAAGCAAAACATTTAATATGTTCTGATTATTTGCAGCATTATAACGTTATAGCATTATAACAATTTTGTGTTTTTGCGGTATATGTGTGTGTTTCTTTTTTATTATTGTTTTCTCAAAACTCAAAATTGGTGGTAGTAAATGACTTAAAATGCGACTGTGAGGTGAGTAAATTGACAGCAAATTGTCTTTTTTTTTTTTTTTTGCATTGACAAATCTGAAAAACAAATCTAAATGTATTTTTGCCAGAGGAGTAAGAACAAAATGTCACCAGAGAATGTTGCTAACCCAAACTCACAGAAAAAAAAATCGTAATCTTTAAATTGTTTAAATGTATAAGATGTTTAGAAAAATATTGTGACTGTACAAATGCGATTTGACAAAATGTAAACAAATGCAGTCAGGGATTGCCATGAGATTGTGCTGCAGTAATAAAACATTTGCAAGTCCATTTACTTTTATCACTGTAAAAAAAAAAAAGAAAAAGAAAAAAGTTGACTCGACTTAATATTGTAAGGCAACTTGCTGCTGCACAGCTTTTTTTGAGTTGATGTTGCCTTTAGACTTTAACTCAAGCTCTGCAGCTGAGTCAACTCAATAAAGCTGTAGCAAGTGGCTTAAATTTTAAGTTAAGTCATTGTTTTTTTACAGTATTGTATTTTCTTTCTACTATGGAAGTCAATGCGAACCAGCAACCGCTTGTAGGAGGAAAAAGAAATTCAAACAGGTTTGGTGTGACACAACATGAGGATGTATTTCCCATCTCCTTAAGAAGGATGTCTTGATTTATGAATATTTTTAGATATTTTTACTTAAACAAAAGACATAAATTAGGGAGAACTTGCTTTTTTGAGAAGTTCTGTACATTGTTACAGAAAAGAATCCCACGTATTTAGGAGTGTGATTTATTTTGATTAAATATTTATTATTTTTAAACACAATGTGCTCCTCCAAATATACTAATGAGAGCTTCATTGTCAGAGCGGACATACCTGTAAGTCCAAAGTAGCAGAAGCAAGTTGAATGGGCTTTATTGGTGGTAAATGTGATGTCTGTACAGGTACGTAGCTGTGTGTTAGTCACACTATGTGCTGTTCTACTCTAAAGTGTTGCAGGTACTGACTGTTTACATCAGTGTAAATATCCTCATCTGTTCATGTGTGTGCAATGGTCAATAAACTGAAGCCTGTGCTTTCGATTACACAAGCTTGTGTAATGATTGGCTGTCTTATTTACAATTTTAACGCTGTTTTAAAACTTGAATGCCGCTAAAACTCTTTTCTTAGGCTTTGACATCATTCCTGAAGCAGCTGTTTGGAAGCTGTGTAAATGAAGTGTGTGTGACGCAACAGGGCTAATGGCCCATAACTAAAAGGCACATTTGTTTTATTTTCTGTTAAAACACAAAATAGCAACAAGCACCATGGCAGTCTCCAGATAAACTTGCTTGTCTTTGTGCACCGTGTAGTTTTCATGATACATCTGATAAGTAAAGAATACTTGATGAGCAGTTGAATTATTGGTAAAGAATCCACACATGAGGCGTTAATGCAGGTTCACTGAAGTGATGATAATCTCATTATTTTGAAATTAAACTGAAAACAGCAGCACACCTTGTAAGGTTTATCATCCAGTAAAAAAAAGTATACTGCAGCCACATGATGTAATTTATGTACAAGGATAAAATATGAAGTATGAGGTAATTTGATGTAACAATGCATCGTGGTACTGTGAAATGTTTTACTATTTAACATAACTGATTTCTATTTTGTTAAAAATGCACTTCAAACGTACTTGACACAAATTTTACATTCTGAGTAAAAAAAGCTTTTTAATTATAAACACAATTGACTTTAATGTTTAAAAAAATGTAAACTGACAACACTCCATTAACTATTTCTTTTTAAATTAAAATTACAGTCTTTGATGTTTCAAATTACACACACACACACACACACACACACACACACACACACACACACACACACACACACACACACACACACACACACACACACACACACACACACACACACAATTCACAAAAAAGGGAGGGGAAGGTCAGTTTTTGATCAGTTTTTCAATAGGCATATATAGTCATCTTTATCAGTCATAGAAAGATTTGATAGAAAAACTCAAACTCATAGAAAAACTTTCGTTTTTTGTAAAAAAAATTATGTTAATTTTATTTTAATGTAATTTGTTCAATATAAAACTAGTAAAACTTCTTTAATGGTTATAACTCTCAAAAAATAATAAAAAGTGTTTTCGTTACATGTGCATTTTAAAATATTGTTTATGTAACACGTATTGAAGGTTAAATAAAGAACTTAACACAGTTTATTGTTGCATCAATATTTCATTATTTTTATTGTTTGATTGATCTATATTTTGACTAGTGAAAAAAAAAAAATCCTTTTCCCACTTTTGTTTGCACATTTTAGTTAATGTCTTTACTGATTTCTCCACAGACACAGAGCAGCTCACTGTTGTTCACAGTCTGAGGATCAGGTAACATTCCTTTTATGGTCAGATGTGTTAACTAGAGCACATCCTCACTGAAATCACTTGATGCAGTCCAACTTTTACATCATCTTCTGAAAACAAAGCAGGACAAAAGTGATTTGTGGCAGTTTATGGGTGAATAAAACACTTTTCTCCAACCACATTCTAATTAAGCAGAAGCTTTTAAGTGATCTTTCCGAACAAACTGAACTTTACAGTAATTGTAATTGTATTTCCTGCATTTCTGCTGCACTGGATTATGGAGTCTAATATGTGGTGATTTTGCCTGTATTGGTGAAATTGTCAACAGTGAAAACTTAAGCACAACTTTTGAGGCTAAAAATATGATTAAAAAAAAAACATTTTCTGTCTGTCAGCTTCATGAGGACTGTCAGTAGTGTTTTTTTTTTATCTGAAAACTGCAGCAGAGACAAATATCCATTAATTTATTTTCCTTCAGCTTAACCCCTGTATTCATCAGGGGTCACCACAGTGGAATGAATCGCCGACTTATTCAGCATGTTTTACACAGCTGATGCCCTTCCAGCTGCAACCCAGTACTTGGAAAGACAAATATTATGACATGGCTAAGTGAACCATAATGGATAGACAATAATACATAGTCTCAATGTAAACAATCATTTCTCCTAATTAGGGATGGGGTGAATTTTAGTACTCATGAATTTTACTCAATGTGAATTTATTTTCGAAGGACAGTTTCTTTCACTGCCTTGGTTAGAAAAATCATTTTCAATATTATTTTTGGTCTTAAACAGGAGCGTTGCTGAACATCATGTGCTGACCACAGGCCCCAGTAAAAACTTTGAGTAACAGGATTGATTTCTATTATCTATTTATTCTGTTATTGCAGATGTGCTCAAATGATCAGATGTGATCATTAGGATAGTGTCTGATGGGGTTCGTTTAAAACAAATGGAAAATAAAGAAAGGTGATAAAAGTAAGGGGATCCTATGTAAGGGAAGGGTAGAGCTTTATGTCTGGCAACACCCCATGTCTGTAAAAATGCTGGTCTTTTATTAAACTATTTAAAAAAGGCTCCACATGCTTTTGTGTTTATTACTTTGCAGCTATTTGTTCATAGATAAAAAATGATTTTTCAAACCTCAAAACCATTAAAGTGCAGTTGCTTTTTAATTTTATTACATTAAAGCCTGTCAGTTTTTTTTGAGCAAATTTGATTAGCCTACATGTGAATGATTTACAGAAAACACCCCCTAATATCTAATTTGTTACAAATTCAGCCTGCCAAAAATCTTCAGACATATTTCGATCAATTTTAATGAAATAAGGAGGTATTTGACTATCAGAACTAAAAATGACTCAAATATAAAGTATATAAAAATTGTATTGACCAATCACATCAAAGAAGGCGGGGCTTCACTGTCCACCGTTAGATATTAGCAAACATTTCAACGTTTGTTTCGACGCAATTTAATGGTGGAATAACCTGAGGTAAAATGCTAGCAGCTAACGTAAATGTTGACAACTCTTTTAATTAGCAACATATACTGATTTGGCTACTGTGATGGAAGTTATTGGAAGTGTTCATCAAATTTCGCCGTATTGAAATTTTGGTCGAATCTAACTGAATGTGATGACACAAAACGACGTCGCCGTGTATGAATGTTTAACACGGTTATAGTATTTTAATGGATCAAAATATACACTCTTTTTTTTTTTTTTTTTCCAAAAAAGGTGTTTTTAGTGTCTACATGTGCGGGTGCCTTTACTCCACTGAAGAAAATGGCAGGACATATATAATGATAAACGTGTCTGTCTGCTGCTGGTGCCAGTTCCTGCATAGCGTCTGCTCTCCATGCCACTTAAGTTATGTCTTTAACCGCTTGGAGCATCTCCAGGAACTGTTGACATGGCTGGAGGTTGTTTAAAGGTGATGATATTTGTAGTCATGATGCCAAGTTAATTCCACCTCACTGTATCACAAGTGTTATACAAGAATGTGTTCAGCTCAGGTTCTTACAGAAACAAACTCTGTATCATTTATGAAAGCTTTGAAATCATCTTAGTGTTCTGTGTATTGTCTTTTCAGTCCACTGAACGTTTTTATATGTAACACACCTCATACATGTACTGTATATTTCTTTAAAATAAATGACTACTGAATGATAGTTTATCACAACCCGCTTCAATTGTTCTTATTTCCCAGTAGGCTTTTATGCCCAATTGGTTAAGCACAAAGAGTGAATTCCACTCTGATGTCATTGTTGATTTCAACTCAAGTATTTGGATCATATCCTGATTTTTTTTTTCTCACTCCCCCTTGTGGATCTTTTTAAGCCCGGTGATCCTGCAGACGAGGAGGAGACCATCTCTCATCACCACTGCAGACAGCTGCGACTCACACTGCTCAGTGGTAAGTGTCAACTAGGGATATTAGTAGATAAATGCATAAATGTCTTTTTTGAGGAATTCATTATATATGTATTTATTATAGCCAGTGATCATATGAAGCATCTTAAGACTGAATTCAAATGTTTATTGCAGTTTTTCCCCGGCTTGAATTAACTAACATGTAGAGTTAACTGACAGTATATATGTCATGTTTGGTTCATGAATTATGACAGTAAACAGCACAGAATTACCTTTTCTTAAACCTTCTTGTTTGATTTTTGTTATAGCTATGAGCTTGTGCACAATTAAATATTTTCCTTTTGTTCAAACAAGTTAAGTCTTCTCTTTAATCTATTCTCTAATTAATCTTTCTCTTGAGCAACACCTGTAAAATTATTTTATAGAGTACAAATGGTTTTAATTTGGGTAATGATCATGTTTAATGCAGTTGGTCCCATGTGGAGTGTTTTGATTGTCAGGAATGTTAATGGAAGTCTTATTGGGATTGTATTCCTTTAGGAACTCCTAAAGAGATGTGTAAGAGTCTGCTGAATAGACAAGTTAGTTTTATGTTGTTTTAAAATGTCATTTAATCTTTAAAATATTCAAATTTGCATTAAATTCTTATTAAGATTTTTTAAAGGTTTCTTAAAGATATTAATGTTTTAGTTTTTTTTAAATAAAGCATTAACAGTAATTATATTTTACCTTATTTTTTAATACTATGGTGTTTATTCTTGTGGAAAATTTTTCATTTTTTTATCTGACTCGCATCCTGTGTATCTTATCCATTGCATGCACATTACATCCTGTTCGTCTGCTTTTTTAACCTTAAAGCATCCAAAGTACCTCTACAGTCCGTTTGACTATAAAACAAAATCATTCTTCCATATAAGGACAAAGCATTTTTTTCCAGCTCTCACACCATATAATCACTTACTGCAGCATTTCAGCCTTCAGTTTTAACAGATGTGCTGTGATCCACTAGATGGCGTGTAAATGTCTAAAAGACAGCTTTAAAGTACATAGCATTGGACTGAGATCCTAAATAGGAAATGTGTTGCTGTGGTGAGAGATTGTGTGACTTAATTCTGTCCACTGGAGGCGCAGTTGAGCCGCTGCTGTGCTCTTCTGCTCTCCTATACCTATATCTGCTCTGCTCTCTTCAGCTGTGACCGGGCGAGGACATAAATGAACTCTACTAAGCCTACTGTATCATATTTGACTTCAAACCTTCAAAGTATCTAAATTCTGAATTGTGATCAGAAAACTAGTGGCACAAAATCTACATGTCTTCTTCTGAATGATAGTTCATTGATTGACAGTAAAAGGCCATGTCTCTAGGCTGATTTATGAGAATAACTTTTAAATTAATTATCTGATAATTAAACCAAAGCACTTTTATTTTATTTTTTTACATACAAATAGCATAAGCATTTGATTTTATTACCCTAAAACAACATCTTATTGGGAGATAAGATGTGACCTTAAGATTTATGTGGATTTTGTGTATGTAATCTGCTACAACTGTTAGAAACTTTAAATACAGTCTGTTTATAATTTAAAGGGATAGTTTACCTGACAAATAATTAAATTCTGTCATCGTTTACTCAGTCTTCTCTACTTCTTCAAATCCCATTTTTGTTCTGTTGAACAAAAAGGAAGATGTACTGAACAATATTGGAAAAACAGCCATTGACTTCCATAGTATTTTCTGTTCCAACCATGAGTGTCAATGGCTGCTTTATTCAACATTATTCAGTTCAATAAAAGAAATAAAATATAAAAGTTTAGGACAACTTGAGTGTAAAGGTGAGAGAAATGTTAATTTTGGGTGATCTATCACTTTAAGGCTTTATTTTATTAGCTATTAAACTATCAGCATCATCACCATATGTTGTTTTCTATGGCAACAACATGCAAAAGCACAATAAAATAAAAAACAAAGTTCATGAATTTCTAAATGTGCATTCACATTTATCTTCAGATATAATTCATGTTAATTAATTCAATAGTTTGGTTAAATATATCATTTTTTATTTGTCATGCTTCCAGAAATCAGGTTATGTTATATACCTGGGTATGTTTAAGGGTATGTAAAAACAGAGTTAAATTTCTGGGCAAGTATAGCCATATAGCAGGTTATGTTTCAGGTTTAGTTTATTTCTAGGCTATATATTTGTGTTTCTTACTATATTTTAAAAATGAATATCTTTTATTTGAGTAAAAATGAGTAAAACACACCTATTATTATTCATGTAAGTTTATTTATAATGTTATTTATTTAGCAAAATTTGTGGATATTTGTTGGATCAGCATTAATTTTTTTGTAGCAAGACACTTTCTATTAAATGACTGTTTCCATGACAACTCATGGTTTTGGCGTTCTGTTGATTAAGTTAATTAACAGAGAGTTCAGGGTTTAGCAGATGGTAAGTTAATTTTGCTTTCTGGAATACACCTCTTTTATTCATTTAAACTATGCTTTTATTTGATACGTTTTAGAAAATAGGACGGTTAAGGCTATCAAATAAACAAGATAACAACAATATACTCGTTCTTCATATTGAGGAGTCCTGTAAAAGTGCTGAAAGGGAAGTGCAAAAAAACTGTAGTGTGAAGTAAAAAAAAGTATTGAGGATGTGATCTGAAAAAGGATGTTAGCTTCAAAACTTCATTTGTACAGTTAATCTGGCCCACAACAGCCGAAGATTTGCCATACATTTAAGAAGCATTGATGCAAAATGTTGACTTCAAATGAGCTCTACTGAGTTAACATGTTCGTGGTCAATGTGATGGAAAGCGCCAGTATGCTGACCTTCACATGGCTGACCGCACACATGTTGTCATGTCTTCTAACTGTGTGCGCTCTTATCAGATGAGTCACTCGTCTAGTTATAGTATTCTGATAAATTGAGTGGATTTATCTTTGTAATTGAGAGACTTTCAAGAAACATTCCTGGAAAATCTGAAAGTGGAGATTCCTATTTTGGGGAGTTCATTATTAATGGACTAATTTTAAAAGGTTACTGAGCAAATAAAGTAGAACTTGAGCAAAATCTCTGGTGGGAGTTAATCACTTTTATGAGCTGCAAAAGTGGTGTTGTTTCCCAGTCTTTATTCTTTCTTACCTCACATTCCTCAGTGAATTCATCATATTATTAGTTGGTTAAATCCAGATGGCCAAGAGTCTACCTCAAATGTTACTCCAACAATGAGCCATTCTTGGGTGGATTGCTCACACTTTAATACCTTCTTCATCTAGATTCGAATCCTCTTCACAAGTAGTTTCTTCTGTTCGGTGGTCTGCAGATTCATGCAGCAAGCTGCAGCTGTGATTTGCTGTCTAGCAGTGTTTAGATAAGAGATGAGAGGGGTTTGTTTTAGTGGATGATGCCAGGTGCTCTGGGCAGGGCTATTTCAGGCCTCAGAGTCTTAGTAGAGGACAGGTGGGTCTGTTTCCATTGTCCATCATGACTCAGACTGACCACCAGTGAGTCATTTTATAGATATTTCATCCAGACAAACAATAGCAACCTTTTCTTCACATAACCACTGGGCAGACGGGAATTAAACTGTTGATGAAATAGTTTAGTTTGGTTTGAAAAATTCTTCTTAAAAAAAATCACTCTTAGCCAAATGTCGAATTCCCAAAAGTTTCCTTGACTTTCACTGGCAAAAAGCTGAATTTCCTTGGCCTATAATAAACTGAGAAACAAGGAGCTCTTGTGCTTTGCCTTTATACTGTTTGTGCTTGAATATATTTGCATTAATTTAATAGTCATTATGAGAGTAACAATGGGCAATTCACCTTAAATTTGGAAAAGAAATTAAGAAAACAAACAAAAAGAAAGAAAGGAAAGCGCCCAGTCTAATTTTGTGCACCCAGTGGCCATTTTGTAGCCAAAGCATTTCAAAATGTACATTTTCCAGGGATGTTTAAATATATTACAAAAAAGATCAAAAATAAGTGTAATAAAATTGTAATAATACACGTATACATGTTTTTATCCATTAAGTGGAGCCAGTAGTGACTTGCAGATGATAAGTGGGAAGGAAATAAAATGGCACTAAAAAATAGCCTAACAATGTAATGAAAAAACATGACACAGTATCCGCTTGTTAAGTCATGACGTATCGGTGACATATGAAATACTGGGTCCAAGCTGCTACTCATTCAAATTTAGAAAATGTTTGTTTATGATCACTCTTCAGTCGTATCACACATTAAAGAGAATTTGAAATCAAATCATGGTGTACACAACAGTCTCTGGACTTGCTGCATCACAGACATCCACATTTTAACAATTTTTAAAGAAACGTATTTCTTTCTGGAGTTTGTATATTAAGCATATATATTCTGATCCTTATTATCATTATTTTTTAAGTATTACATCGCTTTGTAAACGTTTATTATTACCATTTGTTGAGTCTCCCTATACAGTTTTATAGAGCGCCTGGACGCAGCCGCTTCACGTGGTCACACTTAACAAGTGGATCAAAAAAACATAATAATTTTGATACATGAAAACTAAAGAATCCGAAATGCCTGATATTCCATGATTTGTACAAAAAAATCAATTGTAATGACCGGAATAGACCTTTTGAAAAGCATGATCTGTGGGAACCCTGTCATTGTTCGCTTGCCAGTACTGATTCCAACTCAAACCAACAGTTTTCAACAGGTGTTTAACAGATTATATTGCTATCAGAAAAAACAGATCTGTTCTCTGAGTCATTTCCATTAACATTCATATGTACTGTAGACTGCACAAAATAAATACTTGTGATCCGATTAAGAAAATTGCATCTCAATACCAGGAGGAAACAGGACTATCATGGCCAAAGTATACAAGTTTAAAACATTTAGATCTCATTTACACCTGGATTTAATGTCGATGTTGGGTCAAATTCAACCATTGGAATAAAAAGTGTAATTTAAATTTAATTAAAAATAATAATCCAATGTTGGGTTTGTCCATATTTGACCCAACATTGGGTTACAACTTACTGGAATATACTCTGATTAACTGTTTTTTAATTTGCAGTTGCAAAGTTACTATACATTCACTTGTATATTGTAGACATTCAAAAGTCCTGCAGTGTTTGAGTTCAGACTGGAGTCCTTTCATGGAAATCATTTATAGATTTCACTCAGCTCTGCATAATTAATTATCTCTAGTCATTCGTATGTTTTGATTTAGTCATTCAAATTCATGAGCCACTACAAGAATCCTATAGCTGGTTCCAAATCAAGCATAGTTTTCCTCATACATCACAATCTTTAGGAATAAGTTGAGAAATAAGAAAAGCTCCACACTCTGTTGTATTATAAACATGGTTTGGCGTAGATGGAGAAACGGCTGTTTTATAGAGTCAAACTGAGTATCAAAGGCATCTGAGGACAGTTGCACTTTAGTGTCCTCCAAAAAGCCCTCAGAGAAGCAATTTAAGAAGCTTTTACTGTCTTCTTTTCTCTGCTTTCTAATTTTTATTGCAATGATTGTTTAATCAGACAAGCCAATAGCAACACAAAGTTTACTTGGCAAAGTAAGGACTGATAAACAAAGTTGTTCTAGCTGTGGTGCCATGTACTTTTACTAATCCATTTCAGAATGAACACAAGCTTCTCCAATATGAAGATCAGATTCCTTTATTCTGCTCTCTGATGTCACAAGCCAAGAATTCAGATGAATTTAGTTCTCTCCGGCTCCCTCCCCTTCACTTATCTTTTGCAGCACAGCCTAACATGGAGTGGGCAGCTGATGCTTTGGGTGGGATTACTGGGTTTGTGAGGACAGGCCATGATGGGTGTGGTGGGCAACTGGGGGGCAGGTTTTAAAGGGCGGCTGGGGTAGTACTGTATATATGACAAATACTTTCAAAAGAAGAGTGGAGTTCTCCTGTAACTCTTTGGCTATACTTGGTATCCTCTCTCAATCCATCCTTCCATCTCTTTCACTTCTGCAAGGCTTTCCGTTTTTCCAGATAGCAGACATGAGCTACTACAGGCACTCAGGTAAAGATGCACAGCATGAAGATTGATGGATCAGCCAGTGGATTCTCTTGGCACTTGCATTTGTTTTTTTAATCAGCCTTATTGTATTTGGTTCAGCTGAGATCCAAAGACTGATCAGTAGGATTGTTCTAAAATAATTTCTATTATTTAGCTGTAAAGCATAGCATTTGTCAAAAGAGGCAGTAAAGGTATTTGTAATCACATTTCTGTCTCAACTAAACGATAAATTTAGTTTTTCATGAAAATAGTAATAGGTAAAACCATTTTTATATGTATATTATTGAGAAATGCACAAAATCAACATGTCAGAAGGCTGCTTAAAAAAATCAGCTTTAGAAATAAATGACATTTTTATATCTATAAAATATTCCAAAAAAATATAAGATTTAAAAACTGTATCAGAATTTCTGTTTTCAACAAATCAATGCAGCCAGTGTAAATATATGTTGGGATTTAGTTAACAGAAAGGGCTTTCTAATATACCCTGATGCAAATTGTACTTTATAAAAGTGGTGTCAGTGTTTTATTTTAATTTTGAGAGGATTCGGCATTGTAATTCCAGTATAGATAAATACCAATCTTATTTGAGAGCTTGTGCAAAATAGATAATAAAATAGATGCTATGTTAATCACAGGCAGGCAAGCACATCTTTGTCTGTATAGTCACTATAATGCTGAGTTTAAGTATATTTGTATGTGATCTCAATCTTGTCAGGCATGGGCTGGTAGAAGATTTTGATGGTATGATGGATAAAAAATATAGTATTTTGATTACTGCTCCAAAATATGTTTTTTTTTTAAATGTCAGGGGGGAAAAACAACAACCCCCTTTGAACACAATATATATTTTATTTGAAGAAACATTTATAATATTTTGGAACAGTAAACATTTCAGGCTAAATAACTGCAATAAATCGTTGACTTCTGCTGTCTTCATTAGTTTCAAAACCAGATTTCTTTACAACTTGAAAAGGCATCCCTGGAAATCTTTCTTTTCTTTGCATATAAATTAAGCCACTGCACTGTTCAGGTCTATAGCATGCTTGGCTGTAGGTGTACGAGAGATTTGCTTTAAAATTTTTCCTGAATCGCGTGCTGACCAGCTTTTGATGTGGAGGGTTCTTTTCTGCTGGAAATACAGTTGCACTAAAAAAACTAATAGTCGTAAAAAAAACACACACACGCACGCACGCACGCACGCACGCACGCACGCACGCACGCACGCACGCACGCACGCACGCACACACACACACACACACACACAGCCAGCCAGCCAGCCAGCCAGCCAGCCAGCCAGCCAGCCAGCCAGCCAGCCAGCCTGATCTCACGACAAAATGTAACTATTTTACGTTTTGTCAGTTTAGTGGCTAATTTGTTTGAAATTGTACAACTTCAGTCGAATGAAAATGTACAATTTTAAAAAGGAGGCATGGCACCCAAGCCACCCCCACCCCCGCCGCACCCCTAAACCCAACCGTCATTGGGAGATGAGCAAATCATACTAATTTGTACGAATGAGATGTACAAATTCATACGAATTAGCCATTAAATAAAAAAGTTATGAATTGCCACAAGATTGTGTTGATACTGTTGGAATGGTACAACGGAAAATTTTAGCAGTTTTAAAAATGACGTCCAAACCACGGTAAACCTTAAAACTGGTTATTGTCCCATGTGTAATCTTGTCCAAATATCAATTGAGCTAATTCCTTAATTCTGCATCATTTCCCCTCTTATTTGGCCTGCATTTGCTACTGTCAAATATAGCCATCTCAATCAATGTTTGCTTTAACGTGGACATGCTCTCTTCGGTTTCTGTTCTCCGTATGGCTGAATTTGATCTCGCGGTGACCTTTCTAAACAGCATTTGCTCTTCGCTTTGGGACAAAGAGGTCCGTTTGATAACACTGACAGAGCTGGCTAAAAATGAACAGCTGATGGACGCTCTCCCAAAAGGCTTAGGGGATTGAGCATGCTGGTCAGGTCAGGATGATTATTTAGTTTACAGAAGCCACAACACCGCTCCTGTATAGAGGAGAATTCAGCTAAAAAAAACGAACTGAGCTCAGACATATTTGGTATAGTATAGCAGTGGACAACACGGTGGCCAAGTGGGTAGCACTGCCACCTCACAGCAAAAAGGTCGCTGGTTCAAGTCCCAGCTGGGTCAGTTGGCATCTTTGTGTGGAGATTGCAAGTTCTCTCCATGTTCGCTTGGGTTTCCTTCAGGTCATGAGGTATAGGTGAATTTAATAAACAAAATTTGTATGTGTTTAAATGAGTGTGTATGAGTGTTTCCCAGTACTGGATTGCAGCTGGAAGGCCATCCACTGTGTAAAACATATGCTGGATAAGATGGAGGTAGATTCCGCTGTGGCGACTCCTGATGAATAAAGGGACTAAGGTGAAGGATAATGAACAAATTATTAAATATAAAGGAACTATGCATATAAATGTTTACTCCATCTAAGATCGTCAGCGTGAAAGAACATTAGAGGAAAGTTTTAGCTGAAAATGTGATTCATATAATGCAAGTCAATGGCTACCAGCACTTTAAAAGAGTAAATAAAATCACATGCAGGTAAGAGGAAACAAATACCTGTGATTGATGATCATACATTGAGGTAAAGTGATGTGAAACTGAACTCTAGTTTCGATATATCTTTCATAAAGACTCAAATACTCTTGAGTAGGACAGTCTGGAGCGTCTTAACGCATTATAACATATGGAGAAGCCAAACTCACATAAGATGAGGCTGTTTGTTTATGATGGAGAGGGAGCATGTGTGTTCATATCATCAGTGATGTTTATTTGTGCTATTCCTAGATGCTGCAATCTCTATACAAAAGTATTATTATGAGATGATGACTGTCAAAGTTTTATGAAATCACCACAGATCATATTTTTTGCTTTAAAAGTAAAACTATACGTCTAATTATTCTGATCGGTTTTGTGTTAAACAACAAGGACATTGCTGCCTTAATAAAATGTGTCAAATTTAATAAACGTAGCCACAACCACGGCTATATTTCCTAAAGGGCAAACAATAGGCGCATTGAACTGGGAAGAATGAGCCTGTACTTCTAAAAATACATTTTCACTTATCAACAGCCAGAAAATGCGGTGCTGGCGCTATCAGGGATGAAGTGTTTGTGGCCACATCTGTGGGGAGATTTGGCCTCTGTATTTTCAAGCAGCTTTGCTAAGTTGTTTGGCATGTGGTTGCTAAGCTGTGTTTACAACAGATCCTGAGGTGTAGACAAAACATTTACCGTCCTAATATCTGACAGCCCAGGAGACGCTGCTTCAAGTAAATAATATCAGTGAGTCAGAACTATACACATGCTAATGAAATGCTAAGTGCAACACTTTCTATGGTACCACACGTGACCTTTTCATTATTCCAAGAGTATCTCCATCCACCTTAAACAGTCTGTAATTGAAACAGAAAATGCCAATTACTTTGACCATTTAGATGCTTCGCCGCGTCTTAAAGGGATAGTTCACCAAAAAATTAAAATTCTACTAAAAAGTACTTATCCTCTCCTTGTTCCAAACCAGTTTAAGTTTCTTCTGTTGAACATAAGGATACACAGGAAGCCCCTTGATTGCAATAGTATTGTCTGTTGCTACTATGGATGTCAATGGCTGATTTTGTGTTAGCATAAAAGGTAAGAACCACCTGTGAGAAAACTTTTTTTTGTGAACTATGCTGAATTCCTACAAAAAAATTTGACTTTTTAGTAGACTAATTATTATTACGTTATACTGACCCCTTGTGGTGACTTTATTATATTGTAGTGGAATCGCAGTATTACAGATAGGTAGAACATCCTGTTCATTCATTCATTTTCCTTCAGCTTAGTCCCTTTAATCATCAGGGGTCACCACAGCCGAATAAACCACCAACTTATCCAGCATATGTTTTACACAGTGGATGCCCTTCCAGCTGCAACCCAGTATTGGGAAACATCCATACCCCCTCATACACTTCGACCAATTTAGCTTGCCCAATTCATCATTAGCGCAAGTCTTTGGACTGTGGGGGAAACCGGAGCACTCGGAGGAAACCCACGCCAACACAGGAAAAACACACAGCAAACTCCACACAGAAATGACAACTGACCCAGCTGGGACTCGAACGAGTGACCTTCTTCCTGTGAGGTGACAGTGCTAACCACTAAGCCACGGTGTCACCCCAGAACATCCTCTGTATATAACTGATAAAAATGTATTTCAGATGGTCTTTCAAATAAATTGGATTTAGTTTTTTTTTATTTTAGTGTTGATGAAATGGTAAACCTGGCACACACACACCATCTTACATTTGAAATGTTTTATACAACACACACTGTTTTATTTTCTTATAACTCACATTTTAAATGACCTCATTTCTCAAAGCATTCCTTGATGAACCCAGCTTTCTAAAGTCCTCCTTTCTAAAAGCATACTTTGCTCTGATTGGTCACATGGCCCAATTCGCTGTAATTGTTTAACAGCTCAAAGCCAGTCCCTGGAGGGCTGCAGCTCTGCACCGTTTAGTTTCAATCCTGCTTTAACACACAAGAGCTGCAATCACACTAGAGTTTGTGTGTGCGAAATTCTGTAGTACGGCGCTGTGAAAAGGGGCGGGATTAAAGAAGATTATTAGACATTAAAAAAATCAAGCGATTGCTCCATGTTTTAAATCTGTCCAGAGAGGTCATGTTTTGATCTTTGATTGGTCTCACGCAGTCAAGTGATGCGATTTCGCAGGTCAGAGTTCACCATGCTTGAGCTTTGCACTGCAGCGAACTGCGAAACTTAACACATGACCCTGCGTTTCCGGTCTGACGCATTCGTGTGCGTATGAATGTAAGTCTATGGGAGGAAAAGCCCAGTGTGACTGCAGCTTCACCTGTAGGTTTCAAACAAGCCTGAATGACTCAATTAGTTTGATCAGGTGTGTTTAATTAGAGTTGACACTAAACTGTGCAGAGTAGGGGCCCTCCAGGACCAGTGTTCTGAAGATTTGAGCTCCAACTTGCTTTAACACACCTGCAAGGAGGTTTTAAGAAAGCCTAGTAAGAGCTTAATTAGCCCAGGTGTGTGATTGGAGTTGGAACTAAACTTTGCAGGACACCGGACCTTCAGGACAGAGTTTGGACACCCTTGATCTACAGCTTACAGCAGGGGTGTCCAAACTTGGTCCTGAAGAGCCGTTGTCCTGCAGATTTTAGCTTCAACTTGCCTCAACACACCTGCAAGGATGCTTCTAGAAAGCCTAGTAAGAGCTTGATTAGCTAGCCCAGGTGTATCTGATTGGGGTTGGAACTAAATTTTGCAGGACACCGGCCCTCCGGGACTGAGTTTGGGCATCCCTGATCTACAACTTACAGCGTGTGCTGGAAATTAAACAAACATTACCAGATCTACCCAAAGGGTTCCAATTCCCAGCAATTACAAACATGACATTGCAAAATGTAATTAGATCTCCTTACAGTTCTTTAGAGTATAAATATTATACAATTACAACGTTTTAGACCTTTTACATTCATAAAAAATCTAATCATTTTGTTTTCAAATAACTATTTCTGTTTTATAAAAACTGTATTTTTTTAAAGTGAAAGAAAAGTTAAAATAAAAAAGTTTCTTACTGAAGAGAAACATCATCAACATATAGCACTACATGAAAAAGCACAAATGAATCATTCTGTCTTGTTTATTGGCTCAATGATAATAATATCTTCATTTGTCAGAGGTCTTTGTGAAGTTTGCCCTTGTTTTTGTGTCTGCAGGTCCCCGCAGTTATCTGAGCTCCACCATGACTGAGCGCTTTGACTGCTTCTACTGCAGAGACAACCTGCAGGGCAAGAAGTACGTCAAGAAAGATGACAAGCCTGTGTGCGTGCGCTGCTTCGACAAGCTCTGCGCAAACACTTGTGCTGAATGCCGCAAACCCATCGGCGCTGATGCAAAGGTACGAGTCAAACGACAATAATCCTGCAATTACAGCAAATGTGTGATTCTGACTGCCACAGCAACCTGAACTCGGTTATAGACCATTGAAGGGATGTAAACGATAACAATAATGTATTTCCTCTTTTACATGTTTAATTTCTATAGCTTCCGTGAATCCAGAAAGAGCCACATATTGATAAAAAATGTTATGATGGCTGTTTCAACATGAAGATATAATTGAATTTCCTTTTGTTACAGTTATGAAATAGATCGACAACAAGCAGGAAATGTGCATAGGCCAATGACATCACCACATTGAAATATTTTGACAGGTTAAATGTAACTGTACAGATACACTGGGATTTTTAAGGGATAGTTCACTCACAAATGAAAATGTGCTGTCAGGCCTGTCAAGATGTACTCTGTGGGTGATTCTTTTTTTTTTTTTTTTTAAATAAAACTTTAAGGATTGTTTATAATTGGTGCAGTTCTTGGCGATTCATAACATAGCTAAATAGATCTTAAGATCCTTCTCATGTCATATAAAGCACAATTCTGCCCCGGTCTATATCTGTGAACTTATCTGGCCTTATAGTTTGTAGACCATTAAGGTCCAATGAGCAGTTTCTTTCGTCCGTCCCTCTGTCTTGCTGCAAATCAAAAGGTGATCAAGCTTTCTGTGTTGCGGCCCCAAGGCTCTGGATCAGTCTCCCTCGAAACATTAGGATTTCTCCATCATTGGATGCTTTTAAATCTAATTTAAAGACTTATTTTTACTCACTGCCTTTGAGTGATGCTTGCATGTTATTTCATGTCTGTATTTCAGTTATATACAGTTTCCATTTCTTATATTTTTAATAGAGCTTTATTTTTTCATATTTCATTCATTCATTGTTGTTAAGCACCGTGGATCAATTACAGTTGAGTAAATCTGTGCTCTATTAATAAAGTTTGCCTTGCCTTGCTTAGCTAAATCAAAGACATTTTGAGTGTAAAACAGGCAACAAAATTATTATCAGTGGCTCATAAATGAAACAGCACTCTTACTATTACTGTCATGGATTTAGGTCAGTCTGCAAGTTCTATATAGTGTTTTGGCTCTCTGTCCACATGACACCAGCATTGTAAGTGCCCTGAAACAAAATTATAGAGTGGAAAAATAACCATATATATTTTGGAAATGATAGTTACAGTACCATGTGACTAAGAGGAAGAACCCTGCACAGAGCTTAATAGAGCAGTGTTTGTGCAGCAGGCGCTGTTAACTTTATTAGCACTATTACAACAAAACCTGGTAAAGCTGGTCCATTTCCAAAATGCATCACTGTTCTGTTTACGTCTGTACTCAGCACATCTGGACATAAAGGCTCATCACTGCATTCTTCTGTGTTTGTTTACAGTGACACAAATATGTGTGCCATACACATTACATTGATTTAACTGAAATTTGCAGTTTCCATACACACACAGACATTTCTTGAAATGTGTGAAACTTTTTGAATCCGTAAGAGAAATAAAAACACAGTAGTTAGCATCTGAATGTCACATTAGTCTGAAAGAAATCAGCCATTACGTACAACATTAGTACATTCGATCAGCAGCCCTCTGTATAGTTTATAGTAATATTCTGACATAAAATCTTGACCTAAAAATGCTCTCTACCCAGGAACTGAACCATAAGAATCGCCACTGGCACGAGGGCTGCTTCCGCTGCGCCAAGTGCTACAAGCCGCTGGCCAACGAGCCCTTTCAAGCCAAGGACGATGGCAAAATCATGTGTGGGAAGTGTGGAGACCGTGACGGATCACCTCGCTGCCAGGGCTGCTACAAAGTCATCACTCCAGGTGTGTGTGTGTGTGTGTGTGTGTGAGACAAATGTTTTTTTTTTTTTTGACACAAAGTATCTCGAACACATGCAGGGTGTTGTAAATAACAGCCAAGCGTTTGTTTCTCTTTAGGATGTAAGAATGTGGAGTACAAGCATAAAGTCTGGCATGAAGAGTGCTTCACCTGCTTTGAGTGCAAGCAGCCTATCCGCACCCAGAGCTTCCTGACCAAGGGTGATGACATGTACTGCACTCCCTGCCACGAGAAGAAGTTTGCCAAGCACTGCGTTCGCTGCAAAGAGGTCAGTTAAGGATAAGAGGAATCTACTGTTAATACAGGCTCTCTGCAGATTTCACTAAATCAAACTGAAGACCATTATGAATGAATGCATGACCTGTATCACAATGTTGGTCTCATTTGTAGTCAAAATACAGCACATATTCGGACTAAACACCACAAAATTAAATGCTGTTAGAGGATTTCATGGAGTACACAGTAGTCAACATTTGAAGGGGTTCAAAACCTTTGATCAAAAACTATTGAACAACATCCATTCTTCTCTGATCCACTTCAAATGTTGAGTTTTAGGGTCTTGATTTGGCCAGTGACCCATATGTGTAGCCCTTATGGCGATGTCAACAATGGCATGGATTGCAGGGTATTCTACTGCTGAATACATTGTTTTGCTTGTTTATGCTTTGTAAACCATGAAAAACAGTGTGAAAGCTGATAAATCATATATGAATGGACTTGATAAGCAGGGAAAGGTGTAACATATTTCAAACTCAATTTAATAGGCTGTTTAGTTCTCTATTTGTCCAATTAATTGGTACAGGCCAAAACATGGAAATAATTGATCATTTTGAACAGAATAAGCAAAATGTGCAGGCTTCATTCATCACTTACATTCTCCTCTCCAACATGGAAGACTGATGAAGCCTTGTGAAAAAACCTATTAGATGTAGCATCAAACAGGAAAATTAGGATCAGTGGTCTCTTGCATAAACCCAGCCAACTATGTTAGTTACTATGTTACTGTCAAACTAAATGTAATCAGTCCCATTTTTGGATTAAAGTTAGCCAAATCAACCCATTGGTAACAATATGAAAATGGTACAAGTAGTTATAAATAAATATGGCTAACATTTTAAGACTAGTACAGTACTAAACGGTACAGGCCATTGCTAAATTATTTAAGAACTAGAGGATAATACTTTTTCTCAGTACTGGGTTGCAGCTGTAAGGGAATCCATTGTGTAAAACATGCAGATTAGTTAGCGGTTCATTCTGCTGTGGCGACCCCTAGTAAATACGGGACTAAGCCAAAGGAAAAGTAAAGAATGAACATAATACTTTGGTGAATATAAAGACTACATTTGCCCTGTAAAAAAATTATCAGTGAGAGAAACATAACATGGTTACTTACCCTAAAAAGTCATTTGCTGTCATCTGGAATAGTGATTTAACCTGTAGAAAGAGGCACTAAAAATGTCCAACACTAAATGGACAGTGTCAACGCTCTTGAACAATTCAATTAGTTGATCAGAACTAATGGGTCCTATCTGACATGTTCTGTTCTAATGTATCCTGATTATCAGGCCATTACCAGCGGTGGACTCACCTATCAGGACCAGCCCTGGCACTCCGAGTGCTTTGTGTGTCACACGTGCAAGAAGCCTCTGGCTGGAGCTCGCTTCACAGCCCATGAGGATCAGTTCTACTGTGTGGACTGTTATAAGAGCGATGTGGCCAAGAAGTGCTCTGGATGTCAAAATCCCATTACAGGTAAACAAATCTGTGCAGCTTCCCTTCTGTGGAACTAGTTATGTAACAGGGTTTCTGCATTTTTCACCAAGTTACATTTAAGACTTTAAGACATTTTTAAGACTATTATGAATGAACTGTAAGACTTTTACAGGGCTAAATGCTAACAATTTTTTTTTCAAATATCCCAGTTAGAAAATATTTTCACTAGACCTATCAAAAAATTATTACAATTGAATACATTAAATGATACAATAATAATAATCATGTTTAAATATTTTTTGATTAATTTTCATCAATTATATTCATTCTCAAACCCTATAACCCCTATCAAGAATAGAACAAAACATAGCTGTAGATTATTTGAGTCTACAATAATAATAATAATTAATAAAAAATATATGAGTCAGGTTAGTATCCTCCGTAGTAAATAAATGCAGAACTCTTAAGCAAATGTTACAATAAGGAAAGAAATTAAATGCTTTTTTTAAATAGAAAGATAAAAGTTAATGGTAACGTTAATGGCCAGATTGGGCAGCTTTACATGAACAAAGGAAAATTAAGACCGAATTAAGACTAAAAATAAAAGATTTAAGACCTACAACACAACATTTCAGTACATTTAAGACTTTTTAGGGACTAAAATGTAGTTTTTGAGATTTAAGACATTTTAAGACTTTTTAAGACCCCGCGGATCCCCTGTGTTAAAAGATCTTGGTAAAGATGAGCCATTATGCTCAGTTAAATCTACATTCTCCTAGAATAAGCATTTGTTGAAGTGAGCCATCAGACTAATTCTGAAACTGATAATTGCATTTATAATGGGAAATAAAATCCATATTCCGTTTGTGTTCCAGGATTTGGCAGAGGGACCAATGTGGTGAACTACGAGGACAAATCCTGGCATGAATACTGCTTTAACTGCAAGAAATGCTCCCTCTCCATGGCCCACAAGCGCTTCGTCATCAACGGAGAGGACATCTACTGCTCTGACTGCGCCAAGAAGCTGTGAGGCCTGATGGGATGCGATAAGGTTGATTAACAGAAGCAATTAAGATTGATCGAAAAACTAGCGAAGCTTTGAGTGTCCAACTAGAGAGAATCCAGTGAGGGTGTGTGTTCATTAATCACTGGAAGATTATTTTTATAGAGTGCTATATGCAGGGCTTTTATTATGCAAATCATATGAAATGGCAAGATTTAAGGCTTCAGTTAGTGCAAAGCTATGGCGAACCTGTGTGATGTTACAGAGTATGTAAAATGTAACAAATGTAAGGTTTTGAAATGATTTCATGTTGCTTTGTGGGGAAAAAACATTGTTTGATTGTTTTTGAATAATTCAATCGACTAACAACAACTCACAAAACACATTACACATCATACACACACACAAAACACAATAAACTCAAACAAACGAGCATGAAACAACAACACGATTCGCATTTCCTTTTATCTTCCAAAACTTTATTTTAACAATTGATATTTTCCCAGTACACTTTAGATATATTTACAAATATAATTCTGTGGTCAGGGCTATTTCAAGACAAGAAACCGCTCTAACAAAAGCAGATCCTATTCGTGACCCTGGTCGAGTAGAGTGATTGTCATGGCCGAGGTAAGCTCACGCGACACGTTAAGGTATTAATATTTATGAAAAATAAAACACAGCCCATTCTGCATCTAAGGCACCGTCCTATTCTACCCCTGTATCGAGTACTTGACCTTAAAGAACAGTTTTAGTTGTGATGCTCACAGCACGTGGGGCTCTTAAACATCGGCATTAGAGTGAACTGCTCTGAAAGTGGCTGTGCTAGTGTATATTAAAAAAGCAAACGCAACTAACACAAGCTTCGATGATCGAGTCTGCAGCAGCTACACCACAACCGGAAGCCATCTGGGAGATTTAGAGTGTTAAGAGTACATACGAAAAGGCCAAACCGAAGGGTCACAGTGATCTCCAAATCACTCAGCAAACACTTTTCCACTGATGTCTAAGAGCCTGAGTCCGAAAGAGACTATTACACAACAAAAGATAAAAAAAAACAACACACAAGGAGATGCATATAAAACAACAGAAGGAACGTTAAATACACATTAAGGGATCTACTGTATTCCTAAATGCGGATGGAATGATACAAAGAAGGAAATGTGACCACAAACATGGCCTGGTAAAAATAGTCTGCGAATAATATTTGAACTGCAGCACACAAAGCCGACTCTTCAAGCATATGGAGACCGATCATTCAATGCAACCGTCGATTGCTCAATGGTCCAAATCTATTGCATAAATCACGTCAATCACAAATCTGCAAAACATCCCTGTTCACCCTCACCGCAGTTTCATAATCAAAAAGCCCTCTTGACATGGCTTGCACCCTCATTCACATTCATTCCCCCCTCCGACTCGCATCACTGTTTAAAAAGAGATACGCGTGCTGGTGCTGGGTCCTGCTGCGTACAGTCATATTACAGTACAAATCTGCAGCACAACAACCTGCTTCTAGCTCTTATTCCCAACCACAAGAATGGCCAAACAGCCTAATACTGATTTACATAACACTTAGAGTTTATATATATCTGCATTTTCATAGAGCGCTCAAATTTTAGTGTGGTTATTAGGCCATGGACAGTAATATGAGAAAAAACATAAGTACAGTATAACCCTGAGGGGACGACTTTGGGCATTTGAGAACGTCAAATCATTCAAGTTTCTTCAAACCCACAGCGAAAACATGCGAAAAAGTGTGCAAGTATGAGTTACAGTGTTATATTATGCTGCGCAAAGATCCATGCAGACAGCTGAAGCTACTGAGGATGCATTTAAATTAGGTATTTGTTAACTAGTCATACTTATGTACAGGTAGAACAGGATATTAACAAAACGGGGAACACAGAAAACATTTGAGTCTGCATTAAACTCCGTCATCCTTCAATTTCAGAGCTGAAGGCAGAATGAACATGTTCGCGCAACTTGAACTACAATCAGTCTGGTAAACGTCTGTTATTTTTAATGAAACGTCTGCTATCTACAAGCGTCACACAGTCGGAATGCTTGAGTGGTTGCACAGGGGATATAGAGTTAAAGACTATACACTAATGATGTTTATTCCTTAGAAGTAGAGAAACAGAAGCTTTCAGAAGCAGAAAAATCTCCTGAGGTCACATTAAAAGCACATCAGAATGGGAGAGTTGCAGCAGCAGCTCGTCAAACCTCATATTTCTAGGACAGATTCCCATTTGGGACACATTCCTGAGCTCCACTCACAGTTCAGACACAGGGTTTTAATTAGGATGTCTGTGACTGTCCTATGAAGATACGTGAAACTTTTGCTCAATAACCAAGCAGATCATTCTACTAAATGCTGAAGCTGAATGTTACGTGAACCCCTGCACTGGAATTTTTGCAGCCCAAAAAAAGTGCACGGTTTAAATGCGGAGAAGCCACATGAATAAATAAAGTCGCTCCACATTTAAAAGACAAACAAAATTATTTAACATATTGACGTTATGAAAAACAAATCCTGATGACAGTATTGTAACCGAACTGACAAAACAAAGAACAAGCACACTGAGGGAATCTACCGTTTTCTCTGAAGCGTTTTCCGTTAGCTTGTGTCTTCCAACTGTCTATAGTCTGCAAGAGGCCGTGCGGCACTGTGTGCTTTCCCTGACGCTCCAGACCAGCCTGACACTCTGAGGCTCAGCTGGACGGGACTCATGGAGTGCAATAATCAATCAGCGGCCTTACACAGAGCTGACGGTCACATCTCTGAAAGAATAAGAGAATAAGGTGATATTAATACAAATACAGCATCATTTCATACACTTAAAGCCTGTTCAGACCAAGCACAATAACTACTGTGTATATAGATAACAATGAAAAGAGTTCTAAAAATCATTCTAATTTTAAAACAACAGCAGAGGTCAGACCACAACCATACCATAAAGATGTAGAGCAGGGCTGCTCGACCCGGTTCCTGGAGATCTACTTTCCTGCAGAGTTCAGCTCCAACCCTGACCAAACACAAATAAACCAGCTAAGTAGGATCTGATCAATTCCTTGGTAATTAAAGACAAATGTATTTGATCAAGGTTGCAGCTGAACTGCAGGAAGGTAGATCTCCAGGAATAGGATTGGGTGCCCCTGATTTACAGAATCTATATTGTTGTGATCACTTTCAGAATGGGTTTTTCACAGCTTAAAAGGGATAAAACACTCATAGCTTTTCACAATCCAGTGAAATATAAATGACTTGTGCAATTTAAAGCTACAAAGGACTTGATGTGGAGAATCTCTGCTTGATGTTAAGCCCTCTTTTCAAAGATTATTTAAAGAGAACGCCTATCTGGAAATCATGAGGCTATACAATGGGAAAGAATGATAAAAATATGTAACTTATGCAAGTCAGGCTAGCAAAATGAAGTATTAAATAACAGCACCTCAGATAACCAGTGCTAGTTTCCACATAATTTTGCATCCTTTGAAAACGCTGGGGAAAGTTATTTGTTGTTTTAATTTCACTACACCAGAATCAGTTACACTGAAGACAGATTTATACTTTTGTATCAAGCGCACTAGTATGCTCCAGCGCAGCCTTCGTGCGGTCACATAGCCCTCATCGTGGCTGTTGCTGACGCGCACCTCTCAAAAAAAATGTAACTACATCGAAACGACGTGTAGCGCAATCTCTGTGATTGGTCGGATTGGTAGCGTTGACGAGTTTGGGCAGGACCCAGAGCCGCAAGAAACCGTTGGAGTGAGTGTTTAGAAGTGTTGAGTCCCATGAGCTCCAGATGGAAAGTTTTGTTTTGTTTACCTTATAATTAAAACTGTTGCACTCTGCCGGTTCCCACCTCAAAATGAGCAAATTTGAGTCATATGTACATTAAGGTAGTGTTCAGAAAACACAAAACACCCATGAAGAAACCCGACAGAGGAACATTAAAACCTCACTCTCAGCTAGTGTTTCGGAAGTATTATTGCAGAACACAAAAGCATGCAAAAGTATAAATGCACAACTATGCTAAAGGCAGGCGTTGTGGATCATGCAGAAGTATAAACCAAGTGTAAACCATTTTTAAAATAGAGATTTACTGGTCAGATGCGCTAGTAGCACACTGAGGACATCTGCTGGTTACAAGGGGCTAATGCGAATTAAAGAGCCCATATTATGGGTTTTTGAAAATTCCCCTCCATGTAGTGTGTAACACAGCTCTAAGTGAAGTGAAGTATCCAGCTAAGGCTTAAATCTGTTAGTGTACAGTGTTTAAAACTGTTGATTCATCTATAAAAGAGTCGACTCATAGTGCTTCAAACGAGTCGCCTTGATACCGATTCATTAGGTGTTTCGCCATGACGTACGAACGAAACCAAGTTATTCACGTGCACGCGCAAACCCGGGAGATTTCAAACCTGAGGCCCCGCCCTCTGACGCAGAAACCCAGACACACACACACACCCACAAACACACGCACACACACTAACATGCCGGTCGATTGAAGTCACACTGCAGATGGATATATTGAGTCTCTACCCAAAGATGAAACCTCAGCATTATAGCCAAGCAGTTGGAAACTACTGGAAACTTCTGGAAACTACATGCTATAAAGAATACTTCATCAGCGTTTGTTAAAGGAAGGATCAGTAAAGAGTAACTTACTGATGGACGTCAGGATGGATTTTTCTTCCTCCATTTCTCAAGTGTAAGTACCTGCGATTAAAGTTGCCTCGTTGACTCTAGCTTGCAAATGTATTTAGTTGTGATTTGTTACTTGTAACCGCGTGTACTGTATCAGGTTAACTGGCTATATTCTCTTATCGCGTGCAAAGTCACGTTAAAAACGCGACGCGTGCTGCTTTGTTAACGGAGCTCCGTGGACGAGGAGTAGTGTGTGTATCTGTGTGTGCGTGTGCGCGCGCTGTCGTCCGGAGGTGTGTGTGCGCGCGCTGTCGTCCGGAGGTGTGTGTGCGCGCGTTGTCGTCCGGAGCAGGGTTAAGTGCGTGTGTGTGTGTGTGTGTCTGTGAAAAGAGCAGAGTGAGAAGCTAGGAGATCTCCTCAACTGTTTTTGGAGTTTTTGTTCAATAAAATAGTTAGTCGTCTGTATTTTCAAGTCCATAGTCTGTATTTACATTGACCCACTGGCAGCTAAAATCCACGCCTACACTATCGAGCGTGTATGAACTGTGATTACTTTTATATTGCTGATTAGCTGTTTGGCATTTCACTCTCTGACTGAAGGCAGTCGACCAATCGCAACAGGCTGTCATTGGTCCAATCAGCGCAGATTAGCTTCGCGCTAAGGAGGGGTTTGGGAACAAATGAATCCCTGAACGATTCATACAGGAGTCGCTGGGATAATTAGGTAAAAATAAATGCAGATTATAAGACCACGAAAGTGTTTTTTGACCTTGCATGCATATTAAACTGTTGTTGGAGACCCTTATAACCAAGATATGACCCTATTTCATGTATAATATGGGCTCTTTAAATCATAAATTAAATGTAAATAGATTTGAATTGTCTGTCAGTGTGGACACAAATATATTTATCGTAATATTTATATAATTATCGTGCTTGGTGTGAATAGGCCTTTAGTGAGAGAAGGCCTCACCGGACAGGGCTTCAATAGGCTGGGCTGGATGAATAGAGCTAGTTTTCTCTTCAAAGGCCACTCTTGGCCCTTCAGGGCTCCCATCATCCATCAGGGGTTTGGTTTTAGCATGAACACCCAAATCGATCAGCTCTTCAAAGCTCCAAGGTCCTCCTTTACCATTCAACCCCGGGACCAGGTTCACTTTAGAGTCCTCGTTCAAGAATTCCGAGCCCTCCATCAGACAGGATTTTGGAGGGGGGCTGCAGGAGATTTAACACAAAATTAAAAGGTAAAAACTGCTGCTCACACTCAATGTAGACTTCCTTTATTATACAGTTGAAGTCATAATTATTAGCCCCCTTTGAAGATTTCTTCTTTTTTTTATATATATTTCCCAAATTATGTTTAACAGAGCAAGGACATTTTCTTATGTCAGTATGTCTGATCATAAGAAACTGATCATCAGTATGTCTGATCATAAGAAACTGATCATCAGTATGTCTGATCATATTTTTTCATCTGGAGAAAGTCTTATTTGTTTTATTTCGGCTATAATACAAGCAGTTTTTAATTTTTTAAACATCATTTCAAAGGTCAATATTATTAGCCCCTTTAAGTTATATTTTTCAATAGTCTACAGATAACTTGCCTAATTACCCTAACCTGCCTAATTAACCTAGTTAAGTTGTAGCTGTTTAGAAGTGTCTTGAAAAATATCTAGTCAAATATTATTTACTTTCATCATGGCAAAGAAAAAATAAATCAGTTATTAGAAATGAGTTATTAAAACGTTTTAAAAAAATCTTCTCTCTATTAAACAGAAATTGAAGAAAAAAATAAACAGGGGGCTAATAATTCAAGGGGTTTAATAATTCTGACTTCAACTGTATATACACATGTAACAGTGCATGTAGTGTACAGACAGATCCCACATGATATCAATAGTTTTTAGTTTGTTTGTGCACAAGATGTCAACACTGAATGGACAAAGTAGAACATGAACAACAAACAATAAAGGATAAAAGGCTGTGATGACAAGAGCATTTGTCAGGAGAATAAAATATAAGCATCTCTGCTTTAACGAATACAGCAGGTCTGCACTATACAAACCAAAGGTAAATATACCAAACTATATTATAGTCGCCATGGGTCATTTCCTAATTTATTTTATAATATTTCAAAATAAACATAAAATATTACTTTTAAATGGTATTGTCTAATGCAGCATAACTTTTAAAATGATAACTTAAAGCAGTAAAAAAAAAAAAAAAAACTATTCATCACACAGTAGAGTTCAATGCTGAATACGCTAGTCAAGCAGAATCTTCCTTTGATTTGTCAGGTGACAGTATGAACATTTAAACAAAATCTGATTATTTACACCATTTAATTAAAGCGTTTATTATCAGTTGGCTTTTACAATAAAAAACAAACAAACAAAAAAGGCTTACATAAAATTTGAATTGACTCTCTAAACCATCCTTAATATTCTCAGATGGGATGGCGGACCAAATCAAAGGTTATTAAGGGCCAACTTTGGCCCGCAGGTCCTCTGATTTAGGTCTCTCTGATTTAGATTGACCGGGTTGATCAAGCTATTTTCTATGCAGCGCATCTGCATAAATAACAATGAATTACAAGCAAAAATAAATAAATAAGCAGGGCTTTATGGTTTTCTCTGGAGTGTAACAGTATTTAAGAACAGAAATTGAAAGATCAAGCATAAAATAACATGTTCATTTTTAATTACATAACTAAAAATTAAATCATATTTAATATCTTTATCTTTTAATCTTTAATAAACAATCTAATCTTGCAATGTGACTATAGGGGATACACACATTGTGATATCGATGCTAAAATGATTTATAGTTCAGGCCTAAACCACAGTCATTTTTATTACTCATAACTTTCACAATGAACAAGGATGAATTGTTGAACAAGGATGAGTGTACAAATCACACTAATGTGTGTGCATGCTATCAAATGCAGTATGCTTTCAAAAAGTGTGTGTTTGACTCTGACTGTAATGTATGGTAATGTACACTAAAAAAGCCACGGGAAGGTAAAAGAAAAGATTTTTGTACCTGTCCACTGAGGGGTCCTTTGTGCTGGGTCCATTGCTGTTCTCCTTGTTATCCGCATGTGTTTGTGAGTTGATATCGACAGCTGTCTCCTCTCTATCAGAGTCAGTCTTCTTTAGAGGGAAGTGATGCTCCTCTGTCTGCTCGCCGCAGGATTCTGACTCCACAGCCTCATTCTCTGAAATGAATGAAGGAAGACGAGTTATAAGGACAAAATGTCATGATATGAACGATATTCACAAATCAAAAACAGTGAATCTTCATTAAATTACAGTATTGTATTAAACAGCAAAAGGTGATATACTGAACAAGCGAAGGAAGAGTAAAACATGATACTAAGGCTCAATCCCAATTCTGTTTTTGTAGCCCTACCCTTTTACTTCAGCCCTTTAAACAGAGTGTGAAAGGGAAGGGCTTCAAAATGTACCCCTAAAAAAACGAGACAGCACTACAACACCTGCACATGTCATCATGTCATTGCAATCTCGTTCTTCATATGAGATTTACGATCGCGACTTCTGTAGTTATTCCAGTTGTGCTATTTTTTAGTATTTATCTAACAATATCATGTTTTCATAAGCATATATTGTGGCCATAAGATCGTTACTGTACTGTGCATTTACACTGTAGCCTTCATCTAAACATACAAAAACAGCATTAACATTATAGCAGACACTGTAAAAAGCTCAATCCCAGCCACTAGAGTTTTCTGACAGGGTGTTCCGAGTGTCATCGGGTGTCAGATGTAAAAGCATGTTGTGAGACTGCTATACAGGGGTTATTATTATGGATTACAGATAGCAAAATGTAGCATTTTTTAAATCTTTTTTTTAAAGCATGACGGTAAAACAAAAACACTGTTATGAATGTATTAAAACATGTGCTTGTTTGTTGTAAAAATTTGCAATAATGCCAAATAAAATCAAATGTGTGGATCTCCTGACTTTCATATGCAGCCATGTTGCTGTTGCAGATTGTATATTCAGGAAAATTTCTTACCCCTTGGTTTCGAGTGTGGTCCAGAAAAATCTGTTTCAAGGACTATCTACCCCTTCCCTTAGCCCTATTCCTTCATGCTAAACAGAATTGGGATGCCCCTACCCCTTCACATGAACGCACAAAACTAGGGCTGCGAGTAAGAGAAAGGGCTAAGGGGTAGAATTGGGATTGGGCCTTCATACTAACCCTTGAAAATACTAACCCTTGTTTTCACAGTTTATTTGGTCTTCAGCCCCCTCGCCGTCTTCATCAGGAATGCCATCCACATCATCACTCTAAAATAAAACACACACATACAGGCAAAATTAGAAATGCCTTGGGAGTGGAATATGTTATGTTATGTTGTACCATGAATGTTGTTAAACTTGCCTTAAAATCCATTTGGTCAGTTTTTCTGGTTCTCTTCATAATTTCTTCAATTCTCTGGAAAGAGAGAGAAAGCATTTAGGTATGATTCTTCAATTCAAATGCCAGCTGAAAAGGCCACTGTGTAATATTGTGTCATATAAGCACATCCACCTTCTTTCTCTCCATGCGCTCCTGCTGGTTTTGTTGCATGATGCGTGCTCTCTCCTGCCGCTGCCGCTCAGCCTCCTCTTGGGCCTTCGCTTCAGCCTCCTCGCGCTGACATCCATCAAACAAAGAGTCATTTATTCAAACTGCACAATCAACAGCTCTCAGGCTTTCTGCGCCCGACTGTCAACAAACCTCTTTCTGTTGCTCAGCCTGTCTCTGCTGCTCCTCCAGCTCCATCTGCTGCTTCTCCTCCTCTGCTAAACGAGTCTGCTCCTCCTCTTCTCTCTTTCTCTCTTCTGCAAGCCTCTTCTCCTCCTCTGCGCGCCTCAATCGCTCCTCTTCCGCCAGCCGCTTCTCCTCCTCTTTCCTCAACCTGTTCAAAAATAATAATACATCAGGCTCATTTTAAAAGGAAATAGTTTAAACACACTCGAGGTTTCAATATACTGTACGCACAACTAACCTGCTCTTATAAACAAGAAAAACAAAACTGCCTGTGATTATGATTTGATTATGATAGATTTTTTTTAAATGTTTCCCAAGTGATGTTTAACAGAGCGAGGGCATTTTCACAGTATTTAATATAGTATTTGTTTTCTTCTGGAGAATGTCAAATTTATTTTATTGTTTAAATTTATATATATTATTAAGGTCTCCAAATGGTGTTGAGAAAGTCAGCATACTATATTAAAAGGGTATATTTCAAAATTTTCATTTTGCATATTAGCGGCCGCAAAATCACACATGAGTTGACCGTGAGCTGCTTTTTTTATCACAGATATGATGTGCGTGCCCATAAATGAAATCTGTTTTAGTGAACTGAACCTGCATAGGCTGTGACAATAAAGTAATAACAGACAATAAAGTTGTTCAGAGTGATTGTTTCGCTCCTCAGCCAGGAGCTGCACGGGTAACAATTATGATTTGTATGTATTTTTTCTCTCTCAAAATGACGGCACCCATGGCATTACTTACATGCACCCGGCAGTGAATGTAAAACTGAGAGTGCGCACATCATTTAAACGATCATATCCCATTTTTATCAGTCATGATTACAACAAGCATATAAAACGTGTTTCCTCTCATAACAAACAAAGATAGTTGTGCGCGAGAATAATTGTTTAACAGTGTCAGTAGCGATGTTTCCATCCAAAAATGCGAATGAACTTTTTGCGCAAAACTGGATTATCGCATAAAAGACATGCGAATAAAGCAGTGTTTCCATCCAACGAGTCAAAGCGAACAAGATCGTCACTTCCTGATTAACTGGTGCCAAATATCACAAGTACAAACTGAATTTGCTGCAGCAGGAGAAGCTGTGTCAGTCTTTTCTTCATCTAATAAATGATTTGCACCTCAGAAGGCAATCTTGACACACAGCGAACGTGTGGTGGCTTTTAAAGGTGGCAGATGCAGAGCACAGATGCTCTTGATTCTGGAGGTTAATAATAAAATGACAACACTAATACAGAGATGGTTAAGGTGTTTTAGAATGACTAAAACAACAGTTGAGATGGTTTACAGTGTGCTCAGCCAGCTTGTTTGTCCATTTACACATTTGCATCATCACCTGATCTCTTATAACCCAATCACATGACCTTTTTTAATGCGCATACTGAAATTTGTGCGGTAAAAGTGTTTCCATTGTAGTTATGTGCATCTTATCAAATAAAAAGTTTATTTTACTCAGTTATGCACATAAGTTTTCAATGCGCATTTTCAAAATGTATGCGCATCTTGGCGTTTCCATCAACCGTTTTTTTTTATGCACATATGCAAAATGCTCATAAAAACAAGTGGATGGAAACATAGCTAGTGTAACTACTCTTGCCTATATAACATTGAATATAATGCAAGAGGGAATCTGGTAATGCCTATTGTCTCATTTTACCAGTAAAAAACAGTGTAATAATGTTGTCAATGACAGACTGCAAGCATGTGTCTTAAACACAATAATTCAACTTTAAATTCTGATGTCATCACTTTATATGCATTAATAACCAGGACAACTTTAAAGTCTGTTCAAGTCCACCACTCCAGGTCTACAAAAAAATACTAGTATCTTGCAAAATAACTAGTAAAATAATATTGACATATTGTCATCATGACAAAGACAAAAGGAAATAAGTATTATTAATTTGTTTTTTAAAACTAATATGTCATTATTATTATTCTGCAGATATACTAGCTCATTATAATAAATATATCTGCAGAAGTTTCATCCTAATGACTTTGTTGTAGGTTTAGTGTATAATTGCCTGCTTGATTGTTACCAAGTATATGCTAAAGCACAACACTAAAGGGAAACGAATAAACGCACTTCTCCTCCTCTTCCTTCTGGATGCGAAGTTGCTCTTCTTTTTCCTTCTGTTCACGGGCCAGACGTCGGTTCTCCGCCAGGATCTTTGAAGCCTCAGCAGCTGAGTTGGTTCCTGCGATGGCTTTGGAATTGGATTCTGAAAAGATACACATTCATAATAAAAATGTAAAAGTAGACATGACCTCAATTCTATATCAGTAAACAATAAATATGCATCAAAAAAGATTTAAAGTGTCTCTTTAAAGGTGGTTTAGTACACCCACAACTAAAAATTTGATTGAAAGTGTTCCTTTAGCTTTGTATCGTTACAATTGGACTACTGAAGTCACTTGAAATGTTTCGACAATGTTTTTGGTTCCTTTTCTGGACTTTGAACATCTCCGAACAATTGCTGTTTAAGGAGGATGAGGGAGCTCTCAAATTTCATCTAAAATTTCTAAATTTGTTTTACCAAGGTGATAAACAAAGGTCTCAGGAAAGGGATTAATAACAGAATTTAAATTTTGAGGTGAACTAACCCTTTAACGTATGACTGCGATCTATGTTTTTCCAGCAGAGGGCAGTGTGTGTGTGTTGAAAATAAACCTGACGGCAGCGTGTGTAAACTCACTTTTGCTCAGAAACATTTTCAAAGCTCATTTCACATTAAATACATTAATGAAATCTGCTACAGTGCTTGGCACAAGGATCTTATATGTACTGGAAAAAAAGCATTAGTTACTTCATTTAAAACGCACTATACTTTTATACTACTATATTTATACTGTACTGTATTGACACAATATATGTAATGTATATTGATACATTACAATATGTAATGTATCAGTTTCAAATCACCCACTTAGGGCTGCACAATATATTGTTTCAGAATTGATATCACAATGTGTGAATCTGCAATAGTCACATCACAGGATCTTAAGAATTTTAAGTTAGACATTGTATAAGACATTATAATGTTTTCTGCTTCAACAATTAGATTCAATTGATTGGGTGTATATAATTATGAATAGAAGAAAAAGCATATAAATATCATATATCATAACATTGAAGAAAAATATATAAATTATATATTTATTTACAAGTTATTTTGTATTTGGATAGGACATTTCTATATCTCAATACTGTATTTCAGTTTTGTCTTTGTTCTATTGTTTTTATCTGTGCTTTAAATTATATAATTTTGTATCTTTTATGCAGATACACTCCCAAACAAAATCA
Organism: Danio rerio; assembly: GCF_052040795.2. Lineage (NCBI taxonomy): Eukaryota > Metazoa > Chordata > Actinopteri > Cypriniformes > Danionidae > Danio > Danio rerio. The sequence continues at coordinate 35,848,754 of NC_141034.1, forward strand.
TCACAATCAATGTAAAATTGTAAGCTTTTTCTAAATAGATATCTTGTGAAATACTGCAGATAAAAAATAACGAATTTTCCCAATATCATGCAGCCCTACTTCCACCTATCTCTCATCAAGCTGCTGTGACTGTCTGGAGCTGACTGCGATCATTGTGCTGCTGTCAATAGTTGGAGATGGCTAACCTAGTAAATAATAATGAAATAAATATTTTTTACTTATTTAATAATATAGCTTTTTCTAAAATAGGCCTAGGTACTGCAATAAACAGTAGTTTATAGGCCTATTGCCTTTTAGAAAAGAAGCAATGTATTAAGGTGTGCATTTTATCTTCTTATGGATCAAATAAAGCCTTCACTCCACACTTTTACTTTATTGGGACATGTTTAATTCTTCCACCATTCGCAATGTTTCTAAAATGCATTGCTAGTCATTTATTACCATTTTTTAAAACATGTTTTATCTATTATTTTCTTTATTTTCTGTAAACCTGTGTCTGACCATTACAAGTCCACACTAAATGGTTATAAGAGACTTGTTTAAGGGATTATATGCAACATCCTTCATTTATTCTCTTAGGTAAGTCGAGATCTCCATTTAAGTATCATACTGGGAGGGAAAATGTGCTTTAGGCATTATAAAGCATCAAAATCTGTACTCAGTATTGGCTGTTTACCATGACAAGGAATCGGTACTTGGTATCGGCTGCAAACATCCTGATTAGAGCAGCCCTACTCACAAAGAACAATTGCTATTCATTTAGAAGTATTTACACAAAAGAGACCTAAATCAATTTAATTAACTTTCACAAAATCATAATTTTGAAGTTATTTACATTTTGTGGCATTTTACTCCCCCTATGCCCCTATATTTAAGTTTTTGAGTTGACTCACCCTCTTTGGTCTTGGGCGCGGGTGCAGGTACTGGACTGGGTGTGCTGGTCTCTGGAGACGATGGGGCTACAGGCATCATTGGAGTCATATCCTTTGGCTTGGAGTCCCTCTTGCGAAGGGTGGGTGGGCCGGTGGGGGTTAGAGCAGCTTTCTGAATGGGTGGAGGTTTAGATGTGGCAGAAGGCTGAGGGGATGGAGGACGCTGTTTCAAACCACTAGGGGAAGGAGGGCGGACGCGTGGACTCTGCCTGAAGGAGACAAACATAATACACAAGTCAAAAAAATGCATTCACATCATAAACAATGGTGAAATGCTACTTGAGAAGATCTGAAATCAAGTCACTCTGCAGTATCGGTTTGGAGTGAAACCACTACAGGCTACAACTGATCTCAGGGGTCTTACTTGGCTGCTCCAGGTGATGGCGCTCTTGTGGTGCTGCTAGCACTGGGAGCAGGAGATGGAGACCGATGACGATTGGAAGGAGAAGCAGGGCGTTTTCCTACTGGTGACGTGAAGCGCTTCTCCTTTTCACCTTTCTGCTGTTGCAAATGAAAAATAAAGCACTTTAAGAAAGCTTTGAATTTTCTGAGGAAAAGGGATAGCTTCATATTTGAAAGGTACATGATTACTTTTTGCTGACAAACCATTGTTCACTCATAATCAAACATATATCCCTCTACTGCAGTAAGTAATTCACTGCTATCATCAGATGGTAGTAAACAAGTCCTTTCCATCTATTTTTAATCTTCTGTCCACATGCTTAAGGTGTCACTGGGACAAATGAACGCTCATGAACGCTCAATGGAGATGTCTTTTAATGGAAACCCTCCCCTGAAAGCCTTAAATACACCATAGTTTCAGCACTGACTCTTGAACATCCCTCTAAATGAGCATCAAACAGGTCAGTTAGAGCTATAAGGTCAAGCTACTGAAAAAGCTAGAGTACAGTATGAACATCTGAGGGAAACATGTCAGTTTCAATTTATCTTACTCCAGTGAATATAACATTGCAAGCTCTCATTTCATTTCTCTCTGGGACGCACACACATACACACTCTGGGACAAGCTAGGCAAGCATTCCTGAGAGGCAATGCTACATTTTAACTGTGTCTGAATGAATGAATGTGACATGCAGTCCAGAACTAGCTAGCTTAAGTCTAAAATTAACCTTTATTGCTCTACAAATAAGTTAATCATGATTGTTTGGAGTCTGAATGTCCTTTTGTTATAATCTTCCGAAATGAACAAAAATCTAAATTTAAGAGTTATTTACAGTATAAAAGTTTTTAAAATATGCTAACTTTCAAAAGTTCAGGGTTAGAGGGTCTTATATACTTTAATAAACAAGCACACTTTTATTTAAAGTTGTAAGTATACAAATGTGTCCACTGAAATAATGTTCAGTTTAATGCACAGACAGATTATTTTGCTTCTAAAACCTTAATGTATTACCAGAAACCACAGTTATTAATACGGTTTATACAACTGACTTGTATAATAGGTATCACACCAAGGACCACAGTTTTAACATTTTTATGTTCCACTCAAAAAAAAAGAAAAAGAAAAAGAAAAAAAAAAACTCTTTATTGGACAGCTGAAAAAAGTAATTTAAAAAGTAAATTTTTTGGGTGACCTGTTTTTAGGGGCACTCAACAGGGTTTACAAAGCTTTGGCTAAACTTACGCATCTGCACAGAATATGTATTTAACCTTGACATTTTCACTATTTTAAAACTGTTCAAGTGAGAAGCGAATACGTCTTGATATTAAGTCAAAGAGTGACTGAAGTAACCCAGTTGCCTGTCTCTCTCCAATGTGTGCTGAAGAGGGCACATCTTAATCCGGGATCAGTGTTATTCAGAACGGACAGCTCATTGATTAACGTCAGGAATAAATCCAGGCTCTTTTGCAAAGCAAACCATAATATGTGAAGTTTCTGAATGAGTACATACTGTTTTAAAGCACTTAAATATCAACAACCCACAGGTCCTGGAGCTCTGTTACATTATCCTGGTAATGAGATTGTAGATAATCTGGAGATTAAATTACATGTATACTGAACTGTAAGCCGTTGTGCTTCTTATAAAAATTGTGAGGTCTAAATTTCAGAAAACACTAGTGAAAATGCATAAAGTTCTTAATGACTTACAAATGTTTCATGTAAGAATTACAAACTCTTAAAAGTCTGATTATGAAAATGATTCCTACTGCTTTTATTTCATAATTTTATTTAATATGAATTGTTTTTCATTCAGGAATCCTTAAAAATGCACCTTTCCAAAAAAATATTAATCAACAAGACCTGCACCATATATATTTTCAGCATCGATATCGATGCAATGTGTCTATCCACAATAGTCACACTGCAATGTTGAGTCTAAATTATAGCTGACAAGAAGCAACAGAACACATCTGATTTGTGGAGTCACTGCTACTTTTAAGCATAAGAGTGAAAGATGATCATTTACATGTGTTTTTAAGGCCTCTGACTGATCATTTCAAAAGAGTTTAAAACATTCAGCCTCAAAAAATATGATGTTTGGAGGAGTAACAAAGATTAACTGCATTTAATTATTTATACAGATTATATACAATTTATTAAAAAAAATACTTAGAGTTTTGTCTTGTTTCTAGTCCAAATATCTACAATTCAAATTAAAAATAAGATTATCATACTTACTAATGGCAGATCATTTAGATTGTTTAAAAGAAAAACTCTTAATTTGTAGTTATTTCTTCTGCAGGTGAAAACAAAACAATTCTTGCTATATTTAAGATTTTTTTAATATTTGGACAAGAAATGAGACATCCTGATTATTCAGTTTTTGTTCTTGAATACTGTTAGACTCTCCAGAAAACCTATTCAAGAGGATCTATTCAAAATCTATTCAAAACAGCTTGTGAAACTGTATTCATATAACAATATTTATTACAGAAAAAAAATGAAAAAGAAATTCCAATGCGAAAAATTGTGCAGCCTGTATAAGCAACTGTAAACAATTCAAAACTGATAACACTTTTCTATCATTAAATTATTTATACATTGGTCCCGCGTTAATTGTGGGAGTTACGTTCTAAAAATAACTCAACAATAGGCAAAATCTGCAAAATAGTCAGCGGTAATACAATTATTATAGATGTTTTAAGGCTGTAAAACTGAATGTAACAACCCGAAGATTGATTCCATCCTTTTACCCTCCTTTAGCACAGGGGTCACCAAAGTTGTTCCAGGAGGGCCGGTGTCCTGCAGATTTTGGCTCCAACCCTAATCAAGCACACCTGAACAAGCTGTGGTGTGTTGTGGCAAGTTGGAGCTAAACCCTGCAGGGACATCGGCCCTTCAGGACTGAGATTGGTGACCCCTGCTTTAGCATTTTCTTTAGCATCTTGCATTCTTGGTGCTACCGCAGGTGCCTTTGAGGGTGCAGAACGTTTTGTCGACATTATAGGGTTTGTTAGGAAGAAAACTTGCAAACATACAGTACAGCACTTCAGAGTCAGTGCTATTGATCAAAGATTTATGTAAATTTGTCAAGCTGAACGCATTCTGTACTGCACAATGCGCTAATCAGGACGCAGAACGCAAAGCACTCAACAAAAAGAATGTCAAATTGCATTAAAAATATGTGAAACTGCAAAGCCGCATTACAGTGAGGGACCACTGTATTATCAAATGTAAATAAACAACGCCAGCTTCTATGGTTATTCACAAAAAAAAAACATGACCACTTCAATATGGTGATGTCAATGGCCCATGAACATTTCTTGCCTGTTATCAAACCAAATCATAACTGTAACAAAAGGCAATTCAATCACATCTTAAAGTTAAAGCATCCATCATAACATTATTTATCAATATGCGACTCTAGATTTTTGGAAGCTATAGAAATTAAAAATGTAAAACAGGAAATACTTTGGGACTGTTGTTTTGGTTTGCATCCCTCAAAATGGTCTAAAATATCAACATCATGGTTTTACAGTATTTTATTGTAATTATTATAATTTTTGTTTAAACAAAAGCAGCGTCATGCTAAATGAAACCAAACAATCAGCCACCATTTGAAAATGGAAGTTGACATGCATCTTCTGCTCACCTGCGTCATACTGGAGATGGCATCTGCAGACACAGAAGTGGTCGGGCCTTTCTTTCGGTCGCTGCTGCGACTGCGCAGGGGACCACGGGCCGAGGGCTGCATGGGGCTTGCAGATGCTGAACGAGGACACAGGTGAGACTCTGGTAAAGGACACAGTCAGTGGTGCACAGCCAGGGACAGGAGGGAAGGGACGTCACAAGCAGCCGAGTGGGTGAGCAAAGCGAAGGCAGAGGAAGGGACAGAAAGAGGGAGATAAAAAGAGGAAGGAGAAAAAGGGATGATAAAAGCACAAAACATTGGTGTGTGTTAGATCAGTCACACTGGTTGATGGGTAGCTGCTGCTGATTACACTGATGGCCTCAGGAAAACTGGCTTTGATTGGTGGATGAGACAGGAAGAGAGAGAGACACGGCAGGGCACATATGTTAAAGCACACCCATAACTTCACCAAGCAAGCACCTTAGGCTGCGATTCTAGTGTGCTAGATTTAACAACATTCCCTCCATCTTTCAAAACTTTTACTGAGGACATCGCATCTACTGCAAGCCAAAGCTAATGTTAAACCGCCTCCATCTCCGACTTATGCATTTGATTCCTTAAGACACTGTTACCCAACAGTTTGTTTATTCGCCATAGTAAAATGATAAGTGCAGAGTTTTTCCACAAACAGATAAAATATCACTGCTAATGCCTTTTCTTTCCCATTTCAAAATGACGGTTTATTGGAAAAATAAGTTGTGCTCCCTCTGCTTCTCTCCAAAAACACAGTTTAAAATAATACTACAACCATTCTGGTGGTAAAATATGAAAATATCTAGCTAAAAAGGGCTTTCAAAGCTCAGTCTGAATGCAAAAATTCCACATAAGAATACAGATGGAAAGATGGTCAAAAGCTTGATTTGGTGCTCAAAGTCTACAGAGACTTCAACATACACAATAGCTAAAAGTAACAGAAAGGAAGTAAAAATCCTACTAATTTCTCTATAGAGAATTGAGAAATTAATGCTTAATATCTCGTAAATCTTACAACACAGAAGCCCTATGATAAGTTCAACAATAGTACATGTAAGCAGACGTCAGGATTATATACAATTATTGATTTTATTTTTTTAATTGTTTAACTGATAAATTGGCATCCAAAAATGTCAATTATACCAAAAGGCACAAGGAATAGACTATGAAGAAAATGGCTTTCATGTATGATTTAAAAAAAAAAAAAGTTTATTTAATACAGTTTTGAACACCTCTTGATTTAGTTAATGTCTTAGAACTAAAAATTCTCTATGGAGGAAATTATGAGAAATAAAAACATTATAAGTATTGTTGGTCACTCTATTGTATACATGAAAAATGATGGCCATATCAGTTGCTGGAGAAGAGGTGAAGTGAGGTGAGGTAAGGGCTGACCTGAAGAATAGCTCTGCTCTGACAGTTGGATTTCTGGGCTAATCTCAACCCACTATAATTAACTCTGACTGTTATCATCATGGAAAGCCTATAAATGTAATTCACCCATAAGCTGCTGATTCATAATCATCTGTCTATTTTTAGAAACCAATAAAGCAGTTCGGATACCATCAACCTCATAAATGCTGAAAGTATCACATCAACAATAAACAGATGAGCATTTGAACCTCATCCTTTACAGGTTGCCGGGAATCTAAAGTGAGTTTGGTAACTTTGGGAACCAAAGGTGATAAGAGTGAGGCTGCTGGTCCGCGGGGGCCATTAGGCAGGTCTGTGTGGATCAGATGGGGATTGCAGCAGTGACAGCAGGGAGAGATTCACTCCACTCATTCCTTCTCACGCACAGAAACACTCAGCTAATCAGCTTACAAAAGATCTCTCAGCAATAGCCCTGGAACACCTTGCAGACCTTGATGTGTGCGTGTGCATTTAAAAATGAAAGCGGGGAAAGACTAGTGGTGCACAGAAATTAAAAGGCTGAAATGCTGTGTGTAACTGACAGTTTATTTGGCTGCATTTCAGTGACTGAATTCAGCCATCTGATGTTTAACTGTGTGAGGTAATTTATGTAAACATCATGGTTTGTTTGTTTTTGTGTTGCCAAATCAGCATCTTATGGCTATTTCATGCCAAGATTAATATAGATAAGAACACACTGCATAATAACAACAATAGTTGATATAAAAAAAATCTTTAAAATAAACTACTAAACAAAAATTAATAAATAAATATGTAGACATTTATGTAATCATCTTGACCTTTGGTTCATCTAATGAGAAAGTGAGCAAAATTTTGATTCTACATAAGACAATCTCCATTTAATCTATTTTTGAATGTATCGATTTATGCTCAACACACTGACGGATTCTCCTCTCCACAGAATGCCCTCAAGGACAAATATTAACTGTACAGCAAGTGCATTGTGCACTAGTGTTTCTCTGGATGTGAATCACACAAAGTTACACGTGTCAGCTGTAAATGCTTGCTCATTTCAGATTACACCATCATATGGTATCAACATTTAATCCAATTAAACCTAGATCCATTCACGCACACGCTGCTTTGGTTAACGTAGAAGGTTTTGACAACAATTTTTTCCTTTGATAATGGAATTGAAATTTGGTTAAACAAATTTCAACCAAATTCTGTGCATCACTAGAAAAAGACTACCAGCATTGCCAATGTTATGTAAAACTTAATGCAAGTAATTCAAGCCACATCACTCTAGCATTCCCTATTAAACACGGCAACCAAGCACCCCACAGAGCATCTTATTTCTACACATAAGTGGAGTTTCTGGTGTGAGCTGGGCCTCCGCTTCTCTCTACTGTTACCTTGAGCATCGCCTCCTTCGGCAGACAGGGCCGCGGCACTCTTGCTTCTAGCTAGCGAGGCCTGGGTGGGTGTGAGCAGGCGACTGAGGACACCGCTGTCCACTGGGGCAGCCAGCGAACGGCGAGCTATAGACACGAGTGCCCGTACAGACACCAAAAACAGAGCAGACAAACAGGAAAAGAAAAGAAAAAAGGTTGAGGAATAAACAAAAGGAGAACGGAGAGGGGAATGACACCAATGTGATTTCAAATGCAGGAAACAACACAAAAACCAAGGAGGAAAGTGATTTCAAACGCAAACAGTGGACGGCTGATGCAATCAAGGTGAGACTCTTAATGCTGGAGAGAAAAAAAGAATATTAGTGAGGTAAAGGAGAGGTGACTGCGTGCAGGACCAGGGCTGTGGAAGAGGAATTGAGAACTAAAAAGAAAACAAAACCAGGACTGAAGAGCTTTTTGAGATCTGTCAGACCAGAGTCAAATGCTTGCTTTGAAATTTGAGGTATAGACCTAAACCTTGTTAGTAATAAATCAGGAAAAACATTGGGTCATGAAACAGAGAATCTAGTTGTTCTTAATTTTAACACATACAAGAAGATAATCTACAATCAAAACAATTTAAGCTTTAAAAGTGAAAACTAAAATGATATCTTCTATGCTTTTGAAAGTCATTTTTTTATTTTAACAATTAACAATTGTAAGGACACGATTCTTCTCAACACACCTGTCATGTCATATATCATCCAGGATGTGTGTTCTGAACATTCCATGCCTGTGGGTTAATCACAAGATTTATTGAAAGATATGACGGTGCCATACTTTTTTGGCTGAAATAGTAAGTAGTACTAAAACTATATACAAATCTGAAGCAAATATGCAAACAAAAGCACTGTTGCATTAATCGTGATTGGATTGTTTTAGTTTCTTCTTCTTCTGGATCTGACTTGGACTCAAATATAGACATCAATTATAGCACATCAAAGCACATATCATGCTGTAAAGGAGGACTGGAAAATTGAGCAGTGAATTCGCCAAAGCAGAGGCCATTTACTTCCTTTTTTGTAACAAGTAATGTCCTGTGAAATTGAGTGTTTTACACAGACAGTGAAATTGATAGGGGTGTAACGGATCACATACGGATCACAACCCACAGTTCCGAACATATGTGACCTGTGGATTAATACCTTTTTTTTGTAACTTTTAGTTTAATCCAACATTTATAACAATTGCAGAGAGATCCCCTCCCACGTCATTCAAATCACGAGTATGAAAGCATTTTGGCTGTAAAATATAATAATGACAGTAAAAAGTTGTGGTGAGACTTGCATGTGTTAATAATCCTTCGGAGCGCTGCATTCAAATCTGCGTTTGATCAAGATAGATTCAGTTTTTACACTTTTTCAGTTAATAATAAACAATTAAATAACAGAAATACTGGGAGAACAGTTTATAGTTCAGATTTAAACACGTTTATGGTAAAGATTAAAATCATCATTTAACGGAACTCAACGTTGGTGAATGTTGTAGCAATTACATTGTTAAACCAATAGGTGGCAACAAACAACCACTAAAATATGTCACTGAATAGGTTTTCAAAAATGATCCACGTAAAATGAAACGAAGTTTTATGTGTAAATTGTTGAGTCATAAATTGAAAATAAATATATGTTGTACAAGATGTTAGATTTCTATATTTGACCTTATCAGTAACAGTAGTGAAGATCATTTTTCGTATTAATTATTTTCCCTTTTGCAGCTGGTTCTTTCTTGATTGTTTTTATTAAAATTAAAAATAGTTTTTGCAGTAATTTTTTTTGTATAGACTGAAAGCACCCTTTTTTGCTGATCCGAAAAATGGTGATTTATACCGTGAGATTTGTGATCCCTTACACCACTAAAAATTGAGGATAAATTTTTTCCCACTAACAACTGTTTTGTTTTTATTGAGCAAAACTTACAATAAAAAAAAATAGTTATGTAAAAATGAACAAAAGTTTTTTAGGACAACTTAATTGTTTCATGTCAAATCCACTTAAATTTGCAAAAGCAAATCAGTTAACTTAATTGATTTGTGTTAGACATGAAGGAATTATCTGAATCTCAGATTTTTTTTTTTGTAAAGTGTACGCTTCAAAGGTAAAATCTGAAACTGCATTTCATGACCCCTAATAAATGTAAAAAGATTTCAGGTCAAATTCTGACTTCAATGTAATCTCTACTGCAATTTTACAGAACATTGTTAGGCAAACAAAAAGTATAATGAAACCAAAATAATTTGATACTGCAAAACTATAGTAGAATAGCCTCAAAAAGCTCTTGCTATGATGAGATCCATGTTTGTAACAAGAGTTACAAAACCAGAGTGGGGAGAAGAAAAAAACAAAAACTCAAAACTGAAGGAAAATAATGTGTGTTTTTAACGATCAGTTTATTTCCTTTTCCCTTTTAACACTGCATAGATGTGCTCCTATTTGTGAAGAGGGGGTGAGGTTGTCAAGCTTTTGATCTGTGACTAAGGGAGCTCGCTAATGAGGTATTGCTCTCAGTATAGCGAACGATGGTGTCTACAAAAATGTGTACTATAATGAGAAAACTCTGCCCATCATGACACAAATCAGAAGGCCATTTAATTTTCAAGGGGAACTAGATAGCAAACAGGAATTTTAAATATCAAGCAATCAAATGAGAACTTAAATACAATACAAAGAAATATGTTCATGTAAAGCCAGTCAATTTTAGACCTGAAAAGACAACAGATAAACACAAACACTGAGAACAAACACGGCACTAGGGGCCAGACTCCATGGTTAATGTCATATGGGAAGAAAAACAACATTCACACAAACAAGAACACTTTGTATTAGCATACACAAAGAGCTCATTCCTGGTGAGTAGGTCAGTTAGCGAGAACTCCCTGAGAGAACGAAGAAGCAACAAGGAAAGGTTAAGACGAACTGGAAGCTCAAGGCGGCAACAAGCACCAACTCGTGTGTGTGGACAAAACAGCATCAACATTAGCAAACGGTTACAGTTCTGAACGAACAATGAACTGATGCACCAATGTAAGGTCGAGGCAAGAAAGTAACATAGGAAAAAAAATGCTGCATGTTTACAGTCATAAAGCAAACTTGTAAACCCCATGCTCTCACCCACAACATCCCTCATTAACCCAACGACAAGTTTTTGCTGTTTGACACTCGAAAGCAAGGCGGACCACTGAAGCAAACACAGTTGCGCTTATGTATTAGTAAACAGCGAACAGGCAAATTAAGACGTCTCGGTTTGTACTTGAGCACCTGATTCATCTGCAGTGGATTTCTCTGGTTTGATGGTGGGCTGTGTTTTAGCCCCCACTCGAGAGAGGGAGGAGCTGCGTTTCTTCAGGTTTGGGCCTACAGACAGAGTGGACAGGGCAGCATTAGAATCATTGAGGAAGCAAGGCTCTTCAGTCTCTAAGCTCACATCTGCCATTTTCAGCGAATGAGGAAATGGGTATTTTAATGAGAACAATGCATAGAGACTCAAAATTTAATTCTATTTAGGATTCAGTTTATTTACAATGTAGAGAATTGTAAGGTTTTTCTCTGTAAAAGCTTATTTGCATTGAAAATTTGTTTTCAGAGTGACAGTGTGTAAATAAACTACTGAGCTAAAGCAAGCTAATTAAAGGATCAAGTCCTCTACTTTATTTAAAAAAGCATATACAAGACCTTGTGATTGTCTTTTACTGTTCTGTATTTCTGGGCTAGCTATGCAGACATGCTAAAGGGGTTGTTCACCTAAAATTAAAAATAATGTAAAATTACGGTTACTGCTGCATACCTGCCTATATGGGTTTATTTTGTAACCAACAATCATTTAAGACAAACAAATAGGCTTATGATGGTATCTAATATTCTTGTTGTGATTATCAAGGTATACAGCAGGGGTGCTCACACTCGGTCCTAGAGGGCCAGTGACATGCGGAGTTTAGCTCCAACTTGCTTCAACACACCTGTCAGAAAGTTTCTAGTATACCTAGTAAGAGCTTGATTAGCCGGTTCAGGTCTGTCTGATTGGGGTTGAAGATAAACTCTCCAACCTCCAGGACTGAGTTCGGGCAACACTGGTAGACAGTATTATACCTAAGCTGGAAAACGGTTACTTTTACACATATAATAACAAAAAATGCTAGAGTGTATTGCTTTATTGAATATACATATTCGGAGTCAACAAATGTTTTAATCTAATAAAACTTTAAAATGATTAAAAAACATAACAGGCAACACTTTACAATTAAGTCCCATTAGTAAACCTTAGTTAATGGATTTAAATCACTGAACTCAAGTCATTAACTACATTTAGTAAAACAATTCTGACAATAATAATAAATTACCATGACCTAAGATAAATAAAAACTTTAGCTAAATTAGCTAACGTTAACTGGTATTGAACAGTGTTAATGTACAACAGCCCTATAAATAGTCACAGAATTTTTAAATCAATATTTCAGCATGTATTAGGCTAGATGAGGATGTGAGGATGTTAATGTTTAAACTAGTAAGTCTCCAAGCATGCGGCGATGTTATATACACCTTTGCAACTACACTCTGAAAAATCTTAAAATACACTCTAAAAGTTTGAATAATAAACAATTGTTCCCTGTATTTTGAATTGGCCACGATATTAATTATTATTGTGTATTATCAAGATATACTGAATTATTGAATATTGCAATATGTCTGAGACTTTTTAACTTTAGAACTATCCGTTTAAATGAGGAGCAGCACTGGTAGTTTGGCACCTGTCTTTTCCATCTGAGGTTGCTTATGTGCTTCTTTAGAGGCCTGAGGAGCATTGCTAGGCAACCGGTTCAAAGAAGAACTTCTCCGCTTTGCACCTGAGGGACAAAAGAAAGCTCACTCCTGAATCAAGAACATGAGTCTCGCATATGAGGGACTGAAGATAGACTTCAAACATAAATTCATCAACACAAAAGTGATGCAAAACCTTAAACTTTTGTAACACCACACTAAAATCTCTGTAGAGAAGAAACACAAACAATGTGAAACTCTGAGTCATGGCTGGCTGCTCCTGTTAGAGGAAAAGGAAACTGCAGAGAAAAACAGCAGGTCTCCAAAAATCATACGTTGCTGAGATTGCAAAAATCATTAACGGCCCATTCAAACAAACACACATGCTAAATCTGCAATAATCTTGAAGTGAACAACAGGGAAAAACACCTGTGTTACAAAGCACGTGCTTATTGTGTATCTTATTATGACATACATTCTGGATAAGCAAGGGGAGGCCAGGGCAGGGAGGACACTTACTTTTATCAGGAGAGTTAAGGAGGGTGGCAGAGGATGAGGAGAGACGCTTGCTGATGACTGAGTCAGTCTGTTTCAGGTTGGTGGTAGAGGAAGAGCGCTTGTCTACAGGGAGGGTAAATACGCACACACAGACAGGGGGTGGAATTAGAGTTACAGGAGTTTGCATGTGGTAAGCTATTGTTAATTACTCTGATACACGCTGGTTAATCTACATTAAGGACAGGGTAACAGCTGCACATACAACAATTAGAGAATGCTAGCTATAACAAAAAAGGATCAGAAATACATATTTATGTATTAATACAGTGTATTAATACATCAGTGGGGTGCAAAACTACAATAACGCAGTCTAAATAGACAGGCTTAACTATGTTAGTTCAACAACAGAAACCAGTTAGGTGCTTCGGAGAAAATACTTTTTGTTATAATCCCTGGTAAGTGGAGAAAATGTAGTTATAAACAAATTAGCGAGTGAATGAGAAACAGCCAGTACAGCCCCAGATAGATTAGTGCACAACTGAGCGAAGACGAGGAGTGTGCAGTTTGTGACAAGCCACGCCGATGTGCAGGCAAATCATTTTAACCACCTTGTGACGTCTGATTCCTGGGTGGCTTGGAGGCTGGAGAAGGAGGAGAGATTACTATAGCAATCGGGGAGGAGGTAGGGCCGTTGTCACTCTGACCTGTGGGAGGGGCAGGGACAGACAGGTCGCTATTGGAAACAGACTCTCTAGCATGAGAGAGAGAGAGCGAAAGGGGTGGAAAAACGCCGCTTACAACATGAGATGTCCATCCAGAAGCGTTGTTGCACAGAGAAACATAGCTTCAACAGAAAAACATGCCTTATAAAAAGTAAAGTGTCAAATTTGTTTAGGATTCTAGGAAAATCAAATGTACTACTACATTTATGGACACTGTATTTTGTTTTTTTAGGGAGGAACTATATATCTTTATATTTTGCTATAATGTAACTATAATCCTATTAATTATCTAATAACCCTAGTAAAAGTTACATGAAGGTAAATTATAGCAATGTCTTTTTAAAATAATTGCGCATTTGTATACATATGCAAGATAATGGCCACATCATCTGTACTAGGGCTGCACAATATAGGAAATTGATCTGATACTGCGAAATTTAAGTTTTCTGCTATAAATATTGCAATATGAATACAGTCAGAAGATTCACAAGTAGTGAAAAGTAGTGGGGGCGTCTAACAGTATTAAGAGACAGAAATTGAACAATTACAATGCTAAACATGCTTTTCTTTGTTTTGTCTTAGTCTCTAGACCAGATATCTAAATATTTTTAGATAAAGTAACAATATTGTTGTTTTTAACTTCAGAAAAAATAGTTTAAAATTAAGGGTTTTTCCTTAAAACAGTCAATGTGGTAAGTAGAATAATCTCGCTTATGATTTGCAATGTAGATATTTGTACTAGAAACAAGAGAAAAATTAAAAGTAAGAAAGTAAGAAAACGTTTTTTTTCTATAAATCATATACAGTAATATACAGTATATTTCTGTAGCAACTGTAGTTCAGACTGAACATTGCATATCTTAACTATTGCGAATACGCACACCGCAATATCAATGTGAAGCTATATATTGTGCAGCCTTAACCTGTGTGCAAGCAGGAATTAACTACTACATGTTAAAAAAGTTAGTTACTGTATTTTGTTTTCTAATATTATTGTGTAATGTGTGCACAAACAAAACAGTGAATGGGAAAAGCTCATATTGATGAACAGATGGACCTTTTGTGAGCATAGTGAATGTCCAGTGAATATCTTTACTGTTATGTATGTTTATGTATGTTGCACCAACAGAACTGCAAAATAAAAACTTATTATTTTTATTAGTAACAAATTTCTTTGGTTATGATACTCCTTAAATTATTCTGCATAAAGCAGCAGATTTTTTACAAAATTCTTAGCAGAAATAGCAAAAAATGTCCACAGATTCTGTTTGACCCCAGTCATAACTCAATTGGGCGTATATTGGGACAATGCATGACTACAAGCAGTTGAATAATAATCAGGTGCTTGTACAGTCTAAATGTTAATGCATTTGTACCATTTTTGTTGTCAGAGTCTGCAAGTCCACTCCAGGACCATCTCTTCTGTCTCTGCTCTACTCTCTGGCTGCGCTCCAGTGTACGTCTCATCACGGCTTCATAGTGCTCCTACACACAGGCACACACACTTTGTTAGACAAATAGAGCTGTGATGCATCCTCTAAGCTGTATAGCAGTGGACTGTGGCAAAGATGTGGGTGTCAATAGTAAAACAAAGTCCATGAGTCCAGGCTCATTTGCAAGTCAGATATTGAACAAAGCACACATGACTCTTACTGTGAGACTGCAAAAAGAGCTAAATCACCCGTTTCATTTCATTCAACGTTTTGAACCAGCTCACCAAAAAACAAAACGCAAGTCATTCAAACCATTGGTGCAGCCCAGATCTAATAGTCAATGAATAGGCCTAAGAGGCGGCAGCGGCCTGCAAAAATACTCATCTTTAAATGGATTAGTTGGTTGGTTGTCTGAACCAGACAATAATGGAGTCCTGTAATATTAAGCTGGTTTGAGCTCAGACTTCGGAATTTTGCTTGGCTTTATGCATTATACTTTGTGTGTAGAGGATTATACAGCCTTTTGGAAAAGCCTCTTTGGCATTTTAAAATTGCAGTAGAAGATTAATATACGCTATAGTTTACATGTCTATGATTTCTCAAGCTCAGAATGATTTATTTGATCTACAATAAAGTAAAACTTGTGAAATGATATTTATTTTTACTATATTTAAAAGAAAATACACTCAACAGCCATTTTATTAGGTACACCTGTCTACCTGCTCGTTAACACAAATTTGCATTTGAATTTAAACGTACTACTCGGCCGTTAAAAAAGTACGCTCTATACAGTATGAATGTGAAAAGTATGAATGGAATTCAGACGCACTACATCCGACATTTTGTCATGGTCACGTGGCCTACCTGCGTCAGTTGCGTCTCTTCACCTCCATTCATAAATTCTCTAGCGGGGCATTATGGGAAAGCGCAGCATGCATGGGATGCACACTTCAGAATCTCGCCGAGAGTAGTAAGTCATCCAGGTATTTCTCGCCTACTGATTTTCGAATTCTATGAATTCGGACATACTACTCGGCTCGCATACTGATTTTAGCGTACTATATAGTATGGAAGTATGCGGTTTCGGACTCAGCTATGGTCAAGATGATCTGCTGCAATTCAAACAGAGCATCAGAATTGGGAGGAAAGGTGATTTAAGTGACTTTGAATGTGGCATGCTTGATAGTGCCAGACGGGCTGGTCTGAGCATTTTAAAAACTGCTGATCTACTGGGATTTTCACTCACAACCATCTCTAGGGTTTAGAAGAAAATGGTCTGAAATAAGAAATATCCAGTGAGTGGCAGTTCTGTTGGTGCAAAAGTCTTGTTGATGCCAGAAATTAGAGGACAATGGCCAGACTGGTTTCCTGAACATGACAATGAGTTCACTGTACTCAAATGGCCTCCACAGGCACCAGATCTCAATCCAATAGAGCACCTTTGGGATGTGGTGGAATGGGAGATTTGCATCATGGATGTCCAGCCAGATATTTCCAGTGCCTCACTGAATTTATGCCACAAAGGATTAAGGCAGTTCTGAAGGCAAAAGTGGGTCCAACTCGGTACTAGTAAGGTGTACCTAATAAAGTGGTCATTGAGTGTCTATATATATATATATATATATATATATATATATATATATATATATATATATATATATATAAAACAATACAGACTTTTAATGGTGATGCAGAATTTTAGCTGCCATAACCCCATTTGATCCTTCAAAAATTATTCTAACACACTGACATGCTCAAGAAAGTGTTTATTACTTTGCTGAATCCGGGTTTTGCTTTTTAATAGAACAGCATTTATTCATTACTTTTAAAATAAAATAGGCACAAATTCTGTAAAAAAAGAATTTATAGATAGATAGATAGATAGATAGATAGATAGATAGATAGATAGATAGATAGATAGATAGATAGATAGATAGATAAGCAAAACACTAAGTAACAATATGAAAGTTTACTTTTTCTTCCTCTAACTTCTGTTTCCTTTTCTCCTCCACTGCAGCTCTCCTCTGTTCCTCCTTCCTGCGCTGCTCTTCCAGCTTCTTATGTCTCTCCTCCATCTGTCGCTCCACCTGTAGCCGGGACTTTCGCTCTCTCTCCAACAGCTGAGTCTCACGGGCCGCTGAACGAGCCAAACAGTGCGTGTTAGCACAATTTGTTACAATGAGAGAATAAAAACAATAAACAATATTCAACAATGTAAGGGGTTGGCAACCATTTTTTACATGATGAGACCAGTTTTGTCACTACTGTGCAACTATCACACACACCTCCAAATTAATGCAGTACATACAGTCATATTGAGTCCAGCTTCCACCTTGGCATGAATAAATTAAGCTAATGACCTCATCATTGTTTGCAAACAAATTGTTTCTTGTTCTCTTTGAGTTATGTATTTATCATGCATGCCAGAGGTTGCCAACACCTGTTGAATTAAATCTTTTGCTTTGTCACCATGTTGCTTTTCCTGCTCTTCTCTCCTCTCTTTGGCTACTCGGAGTTTGTCGTCTATCCTCAGGGATGCACCATCAATGACTGAAAACACGTAACAGGACAACACAACATCACACAGCGAGCACATCAGGTGAAATCTGAACACTTCCTGGGCCACAAATGGCTCACGGCAGATTGGACTAGTATCCGATGCACATATAATCCTCTTGCATACTCTTACGCGAAGCTCAGGTAACAGATTCAGCTATGAGCTCACCACACCTGATATAGTATTGACACCAAGTCATGGGTGTGTGTGTGGAACGTGTTACAGGAACAACTGTAACAGCATTAATGAATGGCGAGGCTGTCGAATTACAATAATTACTGACCTAACCAAGGCAAAAAAAAAAAAAAAACTGGAGAAATAATGATTACTCAGTGTAAATCTAATGGTGTATGTGCTTTTCGTTTATATGAGACATCCTTCACACATACAGTATGATGACAAGAGTATGTATATGCAAAAGAGTACATGTTTAGTTTAGTAAAAACTTCATACTACTCAATCTTCATCATTACAACATAATGAAAAAATATTATCATTTTCTAAACAAAAGGGGCCTTGGAGATGAATGGAGATCATTTACCTGGCTTGGTCTGGCTTTTTGTTGTGTTGGCTGGAGCTGCTGGCGTTGGGCTGTTTCCTGCCTGGCTGCGCCGTTCCTCTGCCTGCGCCTGCGCAGCTGCAGCTGACATAAAAAAAAAGAAAAATTCATATAAACAAGTGCCACAACTATGGCTATACAACTTAGGGAAAAAAAAAAAAAACTTTCTTTAAGGGTGCTTTTACACCTGTAGATCTTTTTTTTTTATTCCGAAAACAGGTAAAATTGTTACAATGTTGCTTTTTGTTCTTAGTGTGGTTCGCTTTTACATGGCAAAGTTTCTAACCAGACCAAAATAGTTAAAACAAGTCACGTGCGAGTAAACTCTCCTCACATTGGTCAGAGTTCTGCTGTTTATTTTTCCTGCTCCGCTGTCATACCCCATTATTTTATTTCATGACGATGAGCAATAAAAACATGAAAAGTAAAAAGTTGAGCTTTAATCTTAAATGGTTAATTTTAGGGATGCACCAATCCCGATACTTGCATCGAATATCGGATTGATACTGATATTTTTGCTGGATCGGGTATCAGCCAACTGGTACCAATCCAAATACAATCTATTTTGTCACTTATAATCTAACAAAAGCCATGAAGGATTTCCTGTTATTAGGGCCTAGAAAGTTGTTATGTATGCCTACTACATCCTAAATGTTCTGAAGCCATTCTATAGTTCAATGTGGAGCACAGATGAATATTCAAGTGCTTAAATTCATGTTAATTTCAGTGCTTCCTGCCGCTGCGCCTGTCAATCATTCTCCATTTATTCAAAATTCGAACTGCGTGTTGGGTTCATGACAACATGAAAACTCTCCAAGACTATTTGTTCCTGTTAGTTTAAATATTTAATAGAGAAAAGGATTTAGCTTTGCATTAAATGGGTTCATTTTGACCTGCAACAAAGAGTTCATTACGGTTTCTAAATGATGTTGCGCTGCGTCTGTTAGACCAGCAGATCGCATTTGCAATACTGGAGTAGAAAGTGTTGTTACCTGCCCTTCACACACAAAGTAGGCCTAACTGAAAGTTTAAATGAAAAAAGGCTCAACAATACATTGGACAGATCCTCAAAGCACTGGTTTCTACCCTTTGTGCTGCTAAGTTCTGAAAGTGTCCACAGATACCGGAGGGTTGCACACTGTGCGTTTTAATGGACCGGCTGTGCAGCCGTGACGTGCGCCATCATAAGCTGAACCACAACAGATCAATGTCAGAGCAAATGGTCAAATAACTCATCAGTATCGGACCCGTTTTGGTCGATACTCAGAAATTTTGATATCAGGATTAGATCGGTTCCAAAAAATGGTATCGGTGCATGCCTAGTTTTAATTTCTTAATTTAAACACCCACAGAAATTATCACCAACTATGAATCAGAGGTAAGACTTTCTCATACATAGCCGTTGACTAAAATTATGTGCTATAGGCTTAAGATTATAGAGAGAACTAACAGATAAACCAAGATGGCAAATTAGTCAATTTTCAGCATGAAAATAGTTCAACATGCTTTCATATTTGACATAAAACGCAAATTAACCAGTAGTTTGCTGGATTAAATTTCTTTCTCACTACAATCCATCAGCTCCAGAGCTTGTTTCAACCAAACCGACACCAAGGCCACCTCATTCAGGAGATCTTGGACTGATTGTTTTGAAGCGAATCAGAGTGCGATTGCAGTATTCACATATGCCCAAACAAACCAAGCTAACGGGCAAACACACCAGGTTCCAAAACAAATGTCTAGGTGTGAAAGCATCCTTACGCTCAATTCATACAGGGCTTGACAACGCTTGACAGAGGGCGTGTCTTAAGTTAGGGCTGAGGGGATCATCATAGCAGCGTCTACTGTCTGAGCTGGTGCATTTGAATAAAGTGATCTGATTGGCTGACACATCAATTGAAAAAAAGTTGAGATGCTCCCAATTTCTACAACGAGCAATACTGCCTTCGTGATTTGCTGTCATTATAGAAACTTAACAGGAAAGAAAAAGGTCATTAAGTAAAATCTAGGACAATGTGGCTCCATGCCTCTAAAATGTTTGATTCAGTGAAAACAATTTTTAATTCCAGCAAAACATCTACTATTTACAATTGATCATCTGAATGGCTTGAAATTAAGTTACTGTACAAGAGAGTCTTGAAAACACTGCTTGATGGAAAAGTAGCAAAAAATCTCTTCTACTTTCATATCTGCTCAACACAAAGCACCTTTCAAAAGCTCTTCAGACAGCAGCCTTGCGGCAGGCAGGAGAAAAGGAAGGAAGGATATGGGAAAAAAAACACGATCAACAAGTCCGTGTGCCTTTGTAACAGTTCTTCTCTCCCTCCACAGAGTGTTTCAGAAAAAGAGGGAAAAGAGAGGGTGTTTGTTGAGCTGGCGATGGAGCAGCATGTGATGTCTGTATGGTGAAAATCAAGATGCTGCTGATAGACCGTCAGCTGAAGAGAGGGCAGCAGTTGGCATGTTTTACTGGCTGAGAATAAGCCATCTCCATCTTTTTAGCTCTAACTTCTGCTACAGCACACTGGTTTATGCTCATTAGGAATATGTTTTGATATATTGGTGATCTTGTGGTTCACTGTGAGACTGAAAGCTCCACAAAGACTCTGAATGAGGCACCAGGCTTTCTCGAGGGATCTTCAGGCCCAAAGGCCATCATTGAGTACTCATAAAATACAGACACAGCAGAAAAGCATGATGAGGCTCCACCGGATGTCTGACAGCAATTCAACAGAGGGGGTTATGAGCTTTTTGGAAACGTACATTACTAACATAAACGATCTCAACAGTTTGACTTTTAAACATATATATTGTCAGCACTACACAGGATACAGAAATCAGCAAGATAAGTAAGCTAGGAAACACTAAATACATACAGTTTGTTTATTAAATACTAACTAGTCAAAAAAAAACATCTACTAGAGGAATCACATAGGCCTAGTTTTGGTTATTTGGGGATTATCTGATCAATACTAATGAGACTAACAGAGGTTAAACATGATAACCGTATTTGCATGATTGACAGGCAGAAGAGTTAAATATCAGGACTTGCAAAGTCCCAGGGCTTTTGTTTTTTCAGTCGGGCTACTACCAAAATTTATCTACACCATGCTTTACGAAGCCCCACTGAAAAAACAATAACCCAGAGACTTCAGACTAGCAGATTTTGCAAGCCCGGAGATTTGAATGTTATAGAACGAACACGAACACGAACACACACACACACACACACACACACACACACACACGTTAGGTATGTTATAATATGTAAACTACCCTGTAAACAGATAATGTATATATAATATTGAATTATGCTATTAATAATATTATTAATATTAAAGAAAGGCTTAATAAAAAAAGAACTGACACAACAAATGTGAACACATCTGGTCTTAAGAGATCAAAAAACGATGTTGTCTTACAATTATTTTACAGAACACTGTATTTCATTTTAATTATTTCTTCTTCATCTGATAAAATCAATTTGTTTTATTGCGATGCAGTAGCACAAAAACAACAAAGACTTCATTGTTGCATCAGCTAAACACTGTTTATGTGTAAGAAAAAACATCCTTTGAAATTTAAACTTAAGATGACGTTTTCAACAGAGATTCCAAAAGGGAAGATTTTTTAATCTATCACACTTGCATAACCATATAAAAAGGCTGCAAAACCTTGGCTTATAAGAATTGCTAACTGCAAAATCGTGAATGTTCAGGAGAGAGATGAAGGACTAAGCTCACAAACAGCAATAAAGGCTAAAAATAAACAAATTTATTAATAAGTTAATTATTGACTAAAGAGGCGAGAAAAGAACACCATGAGATACTGTTATAAATACAAAATCATCTTTTAATAGTGGCATTATATATAAGAGCCTGCCTGATATTGCTTGGTTTGATTTATCTGTGTGGAAAATGCATAGCAACTGTTGCTGAGAGATAGTCAAGTAAAGGTGGGAGCAGACAGGGGCAAGCATCAGATGCACAACCAAACCTGCAGATCAGGGCTTTATAACAATAGTCAGCTACAACAAAACAATCAATGAAGGAAAATCATTTGCTTACTGATAAAACAAATTATTTACAAGGAGCTGAAACTAAATAATTTGTAAGATGTCGTTGGGACAACTTAATTGTTTAATTCGATCTACTTAAATTTGTAAAAACATACAAATTAACTTAATTCCTTCATGTTGTTCCTACACAAATCTATTATGTGGAACCCATTTTTACAGTGATTGTTATGCCATATACAATAACTAAAATCTATTACTACTGCTATTTTGTTTATGTATTATTACGAACATTATTTTGTTTACCATTAAATTTATATAAAATTTAACAGGTTCAGACAGCAATAAGCCTTTTACTAAAGTCGGGTTTTGCTCATCCCTAAAAATAGCTTAAGCTTGTCAACTGCAACTACTGACACATCGAAAATAGCATGTTGGGTAATTCCTGCCGAAGTGAAAGCATCCTACACCTGCATGATTACATTTAAAGAAAGCTTGAGCAATGTGATATCCGCTTTATTTTAACCCTAATTCCATTTTTAAATGAGAAAAAAAAACATATTACATATTCCATTCAGAAATAACATTTTTAGAAATTGCTTTTTAAAACCAAAACTAAATTGTGAGGAACTCTACAAAAATCCTCAAATTTCTCAAGTTTTTTTTCCCCAAGTTAAACTAAACTTTTATTCAAGAATGAATACTCTCATGTTTCTGTGTGTACATAAAGGCTGCACAATATATTGTTTCAGACATTCCAATGGATTCATTCACAATAGTCACATCGCAGGATTTGCCATGTAGAGGCAGAGCTATAGTTGACCAGTAGCCACAGTTGAAAAACACAAGATAGTTACACTTTGCAGTTACTCCACAATTTCAAATGTAAGCATTTGCATGCTTTTTTAAAAAGAATAAGATTTATTGCCAAGTGTGCTTCACACACACAAGGAATTTGTTTTGGCTACAGAAGCTTCTACTGCACATAAAGTGACAAGTGAAAACACAAAATAAATATGGAAAAAAATAAATACGATAAATAAACAGATGCAGTTAGTTAAAAAAATCTGAATGTTGAATTACAGATTTGTTATAAATATACTGGTTATACTGTGTGCTGTGTACAAATGTGAACATAGAAAGAACTGCATTGTATATTGATATAAAGTGTGTACAAGTGCGTAGGAGAAAGTATTGCACATATTTATTGCACAGTTGGGGGATATTATTTAACTGTTCATGAGGTAGATGGACAGAGGAAAGAAACTTTTCCTGTGTCTGGCTGTTTTTTTGCTTGGTGCTCCGAAGTGCCGACCAGACGATAACAGTTCGAAAGGTAGTGTGCTGGGCGAGAGGCATCAAGAGTGATTTTTACCTTTTACTCACTCTGGAAGAGTACAGTTCTTGAAGTGTAGGAAGTAAGGGTGTCACGATTTCGATTTTAATCGAAAATCGATCGAAATTTATGCTCGATTTTGATTATCAAATCAAAAAATAGAATCGTCGATGCTGCCACGCCCCCATGTCACGTCAGCTTGGCTTGCCAAGCGGGAAAAACACGCTTGTTGAAGTGCTTGTTAAACTGTGCAGACGCAGGAGACCCATCGACAGAGCTTAAACCTTCAGGGCTCGACAATAAGGACTGCCCGATAGCCCGGAGCCAGCGTGCGAGACGCTCGGGCCAGTGTACAGTGCTGCCTCACACATAGACGTTTGTTTCGGAATCTGTCTCGTTTCCCCCGTTAGTTTGTTTTGCATAAATCCAGCAGTTGCGCTCACATCCGCGCCAAATCAATCAGTCCGAGATCGCCTGAATGAGATGGTCTCTGCCCAACTGAGCGGATCGATTGTAGTGAGAAAACAAAACAATGCAACGAACTAACGACCCAGGCTATATCACAGTGTATTATAATCGTGTAATAGCCATATATACGGCTATATGAAAAGAGAATGATGAGCAGGGCCAGATGTCATTCTTACCGGTAAATGCGAAAGTGAAAGCGTGCTGAAATATTACCGGGAGCTGTTTATCCAGCCTGATCTCGGTTTATCCGTCTGGAAAATTGACCGAAATTACTATCTGTTAATTTTTCCATATTTTAATCGTATAATATGTTGTATTAGGCCTGTTGTTTTGTTCATTTCCACACTGACAGCTCGAAAGAAAGATTTACATTGATCTCGGTTCATCTGCTAGGTCTCTCTATAATTTAAGCCTATAATGCAGAATTCTAGCCAACGTTTCTTTATTAGATTGATTAATTCAATAGATCGATTTTTACAAAACCTGAAAATTGAAATGAGGCTTTGTATGTATGAGAAAGTCTGACCTCTGCTTTATATTCGGTGACGATGTCTGTGGGTTGTTAAAATTAAAGTGCACATTTTTGCTTACAAAATATTCTATACACAACTGCTCAAAAGTTTGGGGTCAGTAAGATTGTTAAATATGTTAAACTAAGCTTCTTCTGCTCACCAAGGCTGCAATTATTTCATCATAAATACAAATTGTGAAATGTTGCACTATAAAATAACTGTTCAAAAGTAGTTTATCATTTAATTTATTCATTTATTCCAGTGATTTTAAAGATGAAATTTCAGCTTCATTACTCCAGTCACATGATCCTTCAGAAATCACTAATATTAATTATTATTATATTTATTAATGTTGATAGTAATAAAAGCAATAATGTCTGGAGTAATAATTTTATTTGAAACTACATACAATAACAAAGTAGTTATTTAAAATTTTGATAAATATTTAACAATTTAACATTCTTTACATTTAATAAATGTAGCCTTGATGAACTGAATAAGTTTTCTTAAAAACATTAAAAAATTACTGTAAATATATATACAGTGGAAGTCAGAATTATTAGCCCCCTTTTGTTGTTTTTTTCATTTTAAAATATTTCCTAAATGATGTTTAACAGAGCAAGGAAATGTTGATAGTATGTCTGATAATATTTTTTCCTCTGAACAAAGTCTTATTTGTTTTATTTTGGCTAGAATAAAAGCAGTTCTTAATTTTTTATGAACCATTTTAAGGTCAAATTTATTAGCCCCTTAAGCTAATTGTTTTTCAGACTGTCTCCAGAACAAACCATCGTTATACAATAACTTGCCTAATTACCCTAGCCTGCCTGGTTAACCTAATTAACCTAGTTAAGACTGCTTCAATCTTTTACTTTCACACTAGTACTTAGTCATTTTAGCAAACACCTCAGATACTGTTGGCTGGTTCCTGTTGGTTGTGCACCTTTTTTTACCGACGCCATAATAACGACACAGATCACTGCCTATTCACAAGAAAAAAGTGATTGACAGGTGGTAATTATGTGTGTAACTTGCCTTTATTCATTTACTGTATGATTTGTTTATGGGTAAAACAAAGACCATACAGGTCAGGTAGTTTAAACTGTAGGCTACAAATAGGGTTGTAACGGTATGAATTTTTCACGGTATGATAATCGTCTAAAACAATACCACGGTTTGACGGTTTCGCGGTATACGGTATGTTACAAATGTTACAAAATAATAGAACAGTGAAGCAAATTTGACTTTATCCAAATAATATATTTTTAGTTACTATAAACAACACCACTTACAATGAACAAATAAAAATAAGAAAATAATAAATAATGTGTCAAAGTCCAAATAAACATGGTGCAAATCCTCAGTAAAAAATAGATATAAATATTTACTATACTATAAATAGTTACATAACGAAACTAGATTCAATATGGAACATCCTTAGGTTTTATGTGCCAGCATGGATATGGTTGTCAATCGATATGGATTTGGATATGGTTGTCTGCAATGCAGACAAACAGCTGCACCTTCATTTGCGTCTTTTGAAAACAGCAAGAGCAGCAGTTCGTCTTTGCTGTGTCACTGTTTTGTCATGTTTCTGTGCTGCTGTGCATGCAAAAGTACTTAGTATGAGAATTATTTCATGCAAAACTTTTTTTTTTTTGCGTTTTATTTAGCCACGCATAAATGTATGCCTATCTCTCATTCCGTGTTGTTCAAAAAGCTTGGTCCACAAACAAAAGCGAAACCTATGCTTATTGGTTGTGATATAGCGAGTTTGAACCAATCTGGGCATGGAGGAGGGATAATGCATCAATGTATCATGTCTGATTTGTCCGGAGACACAGTGACGAGCATTTCTTTGTCAAATCAGCGTTGTCAAATGTTGATGACGTAACCGCACTGATTCCGGAGCCTCTGAAAGTCCGCGAATGTTATGTACTGGAAAGCTGAGATTCTCTTCTTTATGCCAATCTTTGAATTGTATGAATCGGATCAGCGGATCAAAAGTTATTAAACATTTAAGAGCAATACTTATTTTTAGCCGCGGGCGGCTGTCTCGGTCTTTAAGGGTTAAAACCGTTGATATGCAATTGTTCATGGTATGATAATCGTGCACGTTCAAATCGTGGTAAACCGTCATACCGGTATATTGTTACAACCCTAGCTACAAATAATTAATTTGTTATTAATTAATTAATTAATTATAATCGAAAATTGAATCGAATCGTGACTTAAGAAGCGAAAATGTAATCGAATCGAGAATTTGGGGAATCGTGACACCCCTAGTAAAAAGGGTAGTGCCAGTGATACGTTCAGCAGTCTGGACTATTCGCTGTAGTCTACAGAGGTTGGTTTTGGCAGCTGAGCCGAACCAGACGTGATTAAAGGCCCATGTTAGTATTTTAAGCCAGTTCAAGCATTCGGGTTTCATGAATTTTTATGTTTGTATATTTTAAGAAAGATAAATTGTATTTATGCATATAAGATTTTACATTTGACTGTACAACTAGAATACTGCTAGAATCACAGAAAGCTATAAAGCATTGTTTATTTTATCTGCATGTCCCTCTACTGTATTTATCAATGCTTGTTATTAGTTGATTATATTTTCTATTATAAATGCTCTACAAAATTATCTCAATTACTCAAAAATTACGATTTTCCTCCCAAGTCAGCTGGTGAAAGTATGCACAATATTGCAATGTGTATTGCAAAAAAATAAATTAATGTCAGTTTTTCCCAATATGACTGATTCTTAGAGAAGCTAAGACATCCTCACAGTGTATAGGAGAAGCAACCACAATTCTTTCAAAAAGACAAGCAGAATCCATGCTTCATATTTAACAGTTTGAGTCTCTCTGTGGTTAAATATTCAGGCACATTATTGCAAACAACAATTTAATCATGTGTACAAAATAATTAGCTTTATAAGTTAATTATATGTGAGGATTTTCAGATTATGGAAATCATAAATCTACAGAAAGCTGCTATTCCTGTCCTTTCCACTTCTTAATGTTTCATTTGAAGCACAGGATGAACTATGATGAGAAGATGTGTCTGAAGAGCACTCAGGCCATAGTCCGTCAGAATCATTGAATATGCAAACACCATCTGAGTCATAATCTGAAGCTCACACTGTGGCCTCTGCGACACACGGCATGCAAATCAACACCGGCCCTACAATGGACAAACACAATGAGACATTATCTAGGCCTCGCACATACAGTTATAATGTAAAGACAATGGAGGAAAGCCCAAGCTGACCTTAATCTGTTCCTTAGTTCAACTGCAATTAGTCTGCATGCTCTTTATAGGCCAATAAAATATGTTTCAATGCAACAGACAAACACAGACATCTGTGCTTTGCAAGCAGCTGCTAAGTCTTTACTGCTATCTTGGAAAGGAAATAAGGCAGCTATTGATGAGCACACAGCAAACAACAGGGCTGGTAGCTGAATAAATGGGTCAAAATAGACAAAAAAAGCTTTTTAAGAACAACATTAGAACACAACACACTCTCAAAAAGTTTGATGAGATGCAAAAAAAACTAGGGGTTGTTCAAATTTTGCTGATTTCTGGAATTCTCTCATGGAAAAAGAACTATTCCCTTGAGACTAACGCATCTCATCTTTTATAAGAAAAATGCCACATTGAAAATGCAAAAATCGCACAACTTAAGATCTTATAGCTGAATCGAAGTGTGCAGGTTCTGTGAAATTAAATGTTCATTAGTCATTCAAATATTTGCTAAAATGATAAACCGCAACCTGCAATATTTAACTGATTAACATTACCAAAAAAAGCTATATCATGATATATATTGTTATCAGGATATAGGATCACTTATATCAAGATATGAGATTTTTGTCATGTCGCCCAGCCCTACTTTGTATACATTTTGATTACTTTAAGCACTTTTGATAATTAGACAGACTTCTATTCTTATTAGATTGAATTGAAAAATGATGGTGAGCAAAAGGGAGAATGTGAGCAGTGTTGAAAAAAAAAGTTAAATAAAAGTCCCACCTCTAACACATCTGCTAATCAAAACTTATCCATCAATGCTGATATTTAAAAAGTATCCTCTACATAAAATAAATATTTGTCTGAAGAAAACAATGCATTGCACTGCATTGATGTATTTAAGACACTCAAGATTTTGCTGATATGCAACTGCCATAGACACCAATCAAAGATCTTCATTTCTTTCGATATTTAAACATCTACTGACCACTGATGATTGAGCATTAACATGCTATTTTGAGAAAAAACACTCACACTAATAAATACAGACACGGGTTTCATCATCCCTACTGACAAGCTGCCTCGTTCAAACTGTCAGATGACAAGATGGGCTGTTTGACAAACCCTCATTCACTCAGTCTGACAGAACACAAAGAACGGTTATACAAATAGCAACAGTGTGCTCTCTATGTACTGCCATGCACATCCAAGAAGAGCCAGCAGTCAGGGAGAGTCAGCGCTCAGTGGGTCAGTGGGGTCCTGTTACCGTTTGCCTCACTCTCTTTCTCTTTTGCTGCAGTAGGAGACTTTTATTGGGACAACAGGAAGTGCTCTAGGGCAGATGCCTGGGGAGGAACGTGCCTGCACTGTCCAAAAATGTGTATCTGAACAGAAGACAGAGCTATGATTTTACATAAACATACAGAAAGACATATTTTCCAAATCGTTTTATTGATGAGTTGCCTAAATAACTAATTGGTCTTAAAGAAATAATAGATTGGATTTGTGTTTACCTGACCCTGGCCGGGCACTGCCACACCTTTTAGCATTAGCGGTGGCATTTAAAAGTGATGAGTTAAAAATATCCAACATTTCTGTTAAGGCATGTTAAACCATACAGATATAATAAACAACAGCATACTGATTAATGGAATGCATCAATACATATGACACAAGTCAAGATGATCTAGCTGACTTCACAGTGACTGCTTGGTTAACACAACCCTATCTCTATCCACAATGCAGTTCTTGAACAGGATTAGTGTGGACACTTGGGCTATGTAAGCTTGAGCTATTTCAAGAGACAGCATGGTAATGATGACGTGCGAACAGTAGGTCACTCTTGCTTCCGATAGGCTAATGAACGCATCAACACCACCTCTGGACTTTTAAGCAAGTGTAAATTGACATGTACACAACACATTTGCAGCAAAGGTTCATTGAAAACGCATCTTTTTTTAAAATGCAAGATTTGCAAACATTATGATGATAGTCACAGTTTAATGATTGATAAAGATGTAATTTCACATGGTTCATTGCACAAAAGTGTTTAACCAATGGAAAATCATTTAACTAATAGATTTTGATATTTCCATCATATAAGTTTAATATTTGAGGCTTTTCTGACAAAAAGTTGTTCATTTCACCTGATGGACTAACCACGAAAAATGAGTCATGATGAAAAGCTCAAAGATTTGTAGGATGAAGCAAAAATAAAACATCTGCTTGAATGAACATGTTTTTATCTCATATTTTGTTACTGTTAACACTATTGGTTAGGTAAACCACAGGCCATTATCACAGTATACAGTGCAGGTCCGTAACAATAATACCTTTTTTTGGATCAGTTCCCACCCAATAATTAGAAGTGGCCGTATTGTATCCTCACCCACATTACCTGTAATCATTGCACTGCTCCGCTGCATTCCACTACACAGCACTCTGACGTTAGAATGACAAAAATATTTAAAAGTTACATTTTAGGGTGCTCTGCCTTAGCTTTCTAACAGTGCTTAATGTTAGCATGAGATGACAAATCAAAGCAGAAAGAGTTTAAAATTCACACAATCAGTGTGCTAAATATCATTTGCCTCTCTCTGTTCCCCATGCTTTTCTGCCTGTAATACCATGTCCTATAGCATTAAATATAAACCCCCCTAAGATAGATTAAAAGAAAGAAAGAAAGAAAGATTAAGAAATCCTAAAAAAATCTATGACTGTTGTTGAATAAACAGAAGATTTAACTTTTATTCATTGTCTCAATGTGACTAATAATCACATGACTATGAAATAATCTCATGGAATGATTTATTTCAAACACTTGACTGAAGTTACGAAGTTAGAGTAAAAATGTACATTTTTTATTGAATGCCGTGTTTTCATGTGCTTTCAGATGTAGCAGCAACCAGACTCCCTAGTTTTTTGCGATTTTGTGTTTGCTCAATCCATGGCAAAATTACCAAAAAGTCGCACATTTTTTTTGTGATCCTGCAAAATTCATAATTTAAACACAAAATAATCCGATTTTTAAAATCTCATAAAACATCCAATTCCAACCCATACAATTAAATCAGATTTATTTCAGTTTGCAATTAATTGTTTTACATGACTTATAGACGATGCATATGCCTCGCACATGATGTATTTCAGTGTCTCTCGAAATATGACTTCTCATCTGCGCCCTCACAATCATAACATTTCATGGAGGGGGGGCTGTGCAGCAAGCAGACATGGGTGAGGCACAAGTGATTTACACGTCAAGTCAATGCAAAAATGGGATTAGGCAATTTATGGTGCAAATTTGGCGTTTTGTGCTTTAGTACAGGTGACAGGTACAGGTGAATTGGGTAGGCTAAATTGTCCGTAGTGTACGAGTGTGTATGTGAATGTGTGTGTGGATGTTTCCCAGAGATGGCTTGTGCCTGGAAGGGCATCCGCTGCGTAAAAACTTGCTGGATAAGTTGGCGGTTCATTCCGCTGTGGTGACCCCGGATTAATAAAGGGACTAAGCCGACAAGAAAATGTATGAATGAATGTGCTTTTGACTTGCTTTAGGCGACTGCAAAAGAAAGTGTGAGCAAACATCTATCAAATGGAGCAGTGGAACGGACAGAACAGCAAGTAGTTTACAATCATGGAGACTGGTTCAAAGATCCTTGTCCAGAGTGAGGTACATGATGTCAGATGCTCCATGGAGCGAAATCTGAGAAAGAGAAAGTAAGATCGTGGATAGAAATAAGTTATACAACCTTCCTTTGGCTTAATCTCTTCCATTTTAGATCTGTTTTAGGTCTTGTTTTGGCAAGAGTCCAAAATAAAGAAGTTTTAATTTTATGATTCGAGTCATAGTAATCGTGTCAGATTGCACACCTAATAGGGATGTGCAATTAATCAAAAATCCGATTTCGATTTTGGCTTTTAACGATTATGAAAAACCATTAATCGAGATAAACGATTATTCCATCATGTACCGCCACAGTTCCAGTTGTACAGGTGTGAAAACTCTTTGCCTCTGCAAAGCTTAGTTCCACGTGAAAATGACTAAAAGCATGTGCTGTAATGTAACTTTTGCAGCACGGGATGCGCATCATTCATATTTTTAAAAGCGCAAAAGAGCATGTGCTGTTGTGTGTGTGTGCGCGCCGTGCTTAGCCTCTGACAGGTAGCGTGTGTGAGTTTGCACGCGCGCCGCGCTTAGCCTCGGACAGCAGAGCACACACACATCTAACGCGATCTTAATGTGAGTGCTTTAATGGTCAAATACATGCACATTTGTGTCAGAGCGCGGTGTTTAGTGACTATTGATATTAACCCTCATTTGTGTAATAAACTAACAAGTTGAGAATCAAACGACATGTGAAAGAGAAACCATATCAGAGCCCCACCGTTCTTAAAGTGACAGCGTGCGATATACCTGCTGCTGCCAACTGTTTTTATTATTAATCAATAATAAAATCAAAAATACAGTGAAGATGCTTAAAGCACGGTTTAAACATAACAGATTTAATAACTCATCTCTAATAACTGATTTCTTTTATCTTTGCTATGACGACAGCACATTATATTTTACTAGACATTTTTCAAGATACTAGTATTCAGCTTAAAGTGACATTCAAAGGCTTAATTAGGGTAAATAGACAAGTCATAGTATAACAGTAGTTTCTTCTGCAGACAATCAAACATCTATATTGCTTAAAGGGGCTAATAATATCGAGTTATTAAAATAAGTTTCAAAATATTCAAACCTGCTTTTATTCTAGCTGAAATAAAACAAACAAGCCTTTCTCCAGAAGAAAAAAATATTATATGAAATACTGTAAAAAAAAAAAAAACCTGTTAAACATCATTTGGGAAATATTTATATATAAAAATAAACTCACAGGAGGACAAATAATTTTGAGTTCAACTGATAATCTTTTTGAATAATCGTGATTACAATTATGACCAAAATAATCGTGATTATGATTTTTCCCATAATCGAGCAGCCCTAACACCTAACATAGTAGGCTACCTAATACGATAAATAATATATCATATGAACATATTTATATTTATATATATTTTTATAGCAAAATTGTCCTCAAATTCCTGGGAATTACCACCACAAAATCAGTCCAAAAAAAACTTCACCAAATAATTGTGAAAAACTAGAGGGTTTGAGGGCCCTAGTTCACCAGGAAGCAAAAACATCAGTGCTAATGGCTAAAAGTAAATCTTTATTACGGGTCGATAATAAAGCTTGAGCGATATTAAATGCAACATTTCAAAGCTTGTCAGTGAACCACGACTGTGTAGTAAACAATCTTACCTCTGATTTGATGTGTACAAAATCCAATGTAAAGCATTACCAGATTCATATTCTGTTTAAAACTAGATACCTTTCCTGTCATTTCCTAACCAATTCTCTTCGAAAGTGTTGCAAAACATGCAAAAAAACAATGTAAATATGATTTAGTAGAAAGGCTGCCACAGGCATTTGACTGCCTCAGTACTTAAACAAATATCTCTAGAACTCGGCATACAACACCTGTAGGGCTGAAAAAAGGAATAATATATTTTGCTTCACAAATGTCTTCTACAGTGTATACTGGAGTTTTCAAAGTCTAAATGACTATCAAATAACAACCAAGAGAGGAGAGGCACAGAGTAAGTAACAAGGAGAATTAAAGCCCTCATTCTGACAGCCTAGAATGATGAGCACGCCCGATAAACAAAGGTGCTACCAGTTTTAATATTGACTTATAACAAGCCTGGTGGATTACAAAAACAAAACAGCTCAATATCACATGACTCTAAAGAGTCATTATATTTTGTGCACTTCAATAACAACAACTTTTTTTAAATGCAAAGAATGAACTGGACACACACAAAAAAAAATAAAAAAAAATAAATAAATAGACCTTAAAACAGAGTTACTGGCATTCAAGCACTTGCAGGCTGCCTTGACCAAATATGTGAAGTTTCTGGACCACTAAACTCCACCCTACATTATGTCTGCATTGCCAGGATGCAGATCTCGATGTGAACCCACTTTGAGGTTTGTAACCACACTGTGACCTGCTTCTGACGATTCAATGAGCTCAATTCAATGAGCTTAACAACTATGAAAAATAATAAAATGGCACACAAAAAGCAGAAGTTCTCCAGGGCTGTTATGTTCCTTACACAACAGGCCTTAAAAACTTTTAACACTCTATGAAATTAACCACAGGCCAAAGTAAAAGCTAAGGTTACCAGTCTATTATTTACACAAGCTATACACAAAATCATTCCTCATTAGCAATGCAGACGAGCATGCAAAGCATGCATGTTTTCCCAGGAGGGAGGAACTAGTAAACAGAGTTTGGTTTGCTGCACATGACAACTGCAAAGATGCTGAATAATGAGATGGTTAAATAATCGGATGGTACAGCATCAGGTTATGAGTCCATCTGCAAGTGTAATGAGAGTCATATGTAGACATCCTGTTTAGCAATTACTGACCAAGATGGCCAACAGCATCCGCAAGTCAAACACTCATCAAACGACAGATACAGCTAAATATTTACTAAATATGCACTGATGCTGTTTACATGTACAGTTCAATAGCAAAAGCTAACTGTAATAACTAAAATCGATATAAGGTATAGTTTACACAATGAATCATTTCGACATTAGTTTCACTATTGTTGCTAACGTTCAAATGGGAAGTGCATTTAGAACTCATTGACACACGTTTAAAGGAACATTTTAGGGTTTTATGGTGTATAATGTGAAATAATACACTATAAGTAGTAAACAAAACGACATGGAGATGAGATGGGATGATGATGTGTCCCTGTCAAGCGAGACATCACTTATATGAAAGCTCCATACAGACCCAACGGACACAACATAGCCTCAAAACCTCGTTAATTGATCCGACATGAGCATTAAACTCCACAAGACCAGACTAGAGAACAATCACAAACTTGTTGCCGGTTGCTGTAGTAAGTTTAGCGGTTAGCTGGCCGTTATCCGTCCATCTGAGCCCGCTAACTCTTTCCCCCTCAACCGCCTCAATGAAAGTAACGGATTTAAACCTTCGGCCGACCAAACAACCTCCAAACAAAGCCACAGCACTAAAGATGTGTCACATGACTGGACTGGGTAACGAGAACTTGCCAAAAGAAGTTGTAAATCATTGAATTCTTACCCATTTGCGCCCGCAACCCTTTGAGAGACGTTGCACCCTCCGCCATTTTTGCCCAAGTTTTTTCCCTGCTGTTTGGCGCTGACACATGAGAGGCGCGCGAGGACGCCACTGCTCTACCGGGTGCGCGCAGCAGCAGACACACGGCGACAGCGACATCTAGCGCCGCACTGCATACACTAAAAACTGCACTCAGAAGCCCTGGGACGCAGCGATGGCGTTTCAAATTGATTCCGCGAGGGGGTGCTAGAGAATGTCTGAAAACATATTTAGCTGTCATAGTTGACATCATGTATTTAATTTAGGAAACAACGTGTTGTCTTCATCATAATATAAAACGTAATATTATTGGACCTGCGAATGCCTTCAAAATGTTTAAATTGTTATTTTCATATATATATATATATATATATATATATATATATATATATATATATATATATATATATATATATATATATATATATATATATATATATATATATATTGTACAATAGTTTAGGCCTAGATGGCTTTGATTGTTCTCTTCAAATATTTTTTGTAATTTTAGTAACATACTGTAGCACACAATTATTTTTATATTTGCTTTGCATATTGTTTTTTTTATTTGTATATTCATATATTTAAGTTTATTTATAACTTATATCACTAAATTTACCGAATGCATTTTAAAGTTCTCAATGCTAAACTCACTACTGACATCAAAGTTTGCATGTGTTTCACTCCATATCTAAATTTAAAAAGGCTTGAGTAAAAATAAATTAAGAATCTTTTTAAGTTTAATGGTATAATATATTTTGTTACTCAAAGAAACAGGTAGATTTTAATTTTAAGGATTTATGCTAAAAATTATACTTTCACTCTAGTATTTTATCATTGTGTCATTTTAATGTCACATTTTATTAAATTATTTATAGTATAAGTAATATTTTATTATGCTATATAATAATAATAATAATAATAATAGAGTAATAATAATAATAGTAATAATAATAATAATAATAATAATAATTATTATTATTACTATTATTATTATTATTATTTATTTTATTATTATTATTTATATTATTATTATGCTATACTATTATTATTATTATTCAAAATTTCTATTAAATTATAAGGTTCAAATACAGCATTTTAGTGACATATTAAGGTCTAATATTTGCTGGATTAGCTTGTCGGATGGTGATCATAACCACATATTTTGATGCAACAAAAAAAATTCCTACAATTTTGTCAAAGTGCTTCCCATACTGATTTACCATAAAGTGTTTATTTAGAAATGTGAGTTTAAACTGTAATTAATTCATGAGATTAGATTTTTAGATTCATCGTTTTGAATAAAAAGGATGAAAAATAATTATTCATTTATCATCATTAACAAAAACAATTAGGAATATGTTAAAACATATTAAAAAACAACTAAAACATATCGAAAACCGTAGCCTGTAGGGAAATAACAAACTGCACAACTCATTTCCTCAGTCAGAATTTTCAATTTGTCCTAAAGCCTTCTTCTATTAATTAATTTGACAGTTTTTGATGGCATACTGTCAAAAATGGGACAAATGAGCTTTTATAAGGGGCCAAATTCTGGACATTGTCAATGGGCAGGTGGGTCTTTCATATTATATATACAGCTGAAGTCAGAATTATTAGCCCCCCTTTGAATTTTTGTTTTCATTTTTAAATACTTTTCAAATGATGTTTAACAGAGCAAGGAAATTTTTACAGTATGTCTGATAATATTATTTCTTCTAGAGAAAGTCTTATTTTTTTATTTCGACTAAAATAAAAGCAGTCCATGGACATATATAGGTAAATTAAATAAGCTAAACTGAAAGTAGTGTATGTGTGTGAATGCAAGAGTGTATGAGTGTTTCCCAGTGTTGGGTTGTGGCAGGAAGGGCATCTGCTGCGTAAAACATATGCTAGATAAGTTAGTGGTTCATTCCGCTGTGGCGACCCCTGATTAATAAAGGGACTAAGCCGAAACATATATATATATATATATATATATATATATATATATATATATATATATATATATATATATATATATATATATATATATATATATATATATGAAAACATTTTTTAAACATTCTACAAAAACTTTGTGTTCGAGCTAAGCATACTTTGCCAGTATGTGGAATGAGAAACTGACAGGATCAGCAATGTTGTGGTGGACTCCTCCCTTTAATAAAACACCACATACTCCCTTTGGCACCACTGCTTTCCAGCATGTGTCTGCTTCCTTCATTTTAGCCATAGCTTGAGGTCCCTTCATTCATTTTTTATAGCAGACTGGGCCTTGTATCAGTTACACACACTTAATAATGCATGCATGCTTGTGTTATTTAACACTTAGGCTACCGTAAGCAGGCATGAATGGATGACCTGTGAGGGAATGCTATGACTTCAGATATGGAGAACACAATATATGAATATCCTATAGAGAAACAACAGAGATACAATCTCAAGATCCTGTAACAAAAGCTGCCATCACTTATTCAGTGATCAGTGCAGTGCAAAGTAAAACTGGTTTCATAGACTTGCTTGACTTGAACTGAAATATATGCAAAGTAGGATTTTACAAGTGTGTATACTTCAGGAAATGTAGCAAACTTGAGCTTTGTTGTATTAGATGTAATTGAACCTCTATTTATTTGTGCCATGATTGAATTTCGACACCTGTTGTCACAACTTGTGCAGTATATATTGACTATTAATATTAGTAAATGTTGTTTTAAATTGAAATGAAGGGGAAAAATGAAAGTAAATGTGTTTTAAATATGAGGAAGCCGACATGTCACGCACCTTTAAAAAAATTGTCTTAAGAATTTAAAGCTTTCCTTGCTTGATGAAGCAGAATGATGTAATAATTTACAAGTTACAAAAGAAAATAACATCATTGAATGCCATTTTTATTGAAAACACTCAATGAAAATACTTATAGTGAAAAAAAATGGAGTGGAACTCAGGATTATTACAAGACTATTAACTTTATTGTCAAAAAAATGTATTATATTGCAATTAATGTCAATAAAGTTACATTGTATGGTTTATTAAACGGTCATACATGCAAAAGTGTCATTTCACCAAGTAAATTTGACACATTTTGACAAGAATCAAATACTGATCTACACTTTAAACACAAAAGTGTCTGTTTTTATACTTGCCCACAAACCTTATGTGTCTCATAGGAACACTATCATGTTCCATTCTTGAATTAATCATTTGAGCCAGTGATTCAATGATTCATTTACAAAGAGAGCCATTTGCCTTTTGGTGGGGTCTT
The DNA here is from genome assembly GCF_052040795.2 of Danio rerio. Classification (NCBI taxonomy): domain Eukaryota; kingdom Metazoa; phylum Chordata; class Actinopteri; order Cypriniformes; family Danionidae; genus Danio; species Danio rerio. The sequence continues at coordinate 35,887,150 of NC_141034.1, forward strand.
ATTTATGGACTCAGAAAACAAAATGATACCAGCGCAAGAACACACTTATCAAAATCTCCAACTTAAAGTTTTAGACAATAATCCCTGCAAAATACTGAGCCCATATACGCATGTGCCATGCATGCAAAAATAAGCCCCATATTACTTGCATATTTTGAGTTCTTATTGATTATTTCCAAAGAAAAACGATTCTGAAAAAAATACTGATGAAAAGCTTCTGTGAAATGAAAAGAAAGAGATATGGAAGAAAGAGGTGTGAATCTCACATATATGGGGACTCTTTTGTGTAATTGTGGTAAATTCTTTCAAGTTTCTTTTAAAACGCCTTGAATGGGACATTTTAAGGAAATTGTGAGGTAGAGGCTGAAACCTTCCTTTCCTCATACAGAGAGACAAAACCACAATATGATCAATCCTTTCTTTGAAACTATTTTGCCAACACTCCCTCTTAAGCAAGAACAAATACGTAAAATATTGAAGGTACATTAAAGAAACTGGAGCAGTCAGTGTTTCTGAGCTATTATCTTTCAGCATTATAATGCAGTTTTACAAATACATTATCTGTAACTTTGTGTTTTTCTTCTTTAAATCTTGAGATACAACTTATTAACATTTTTGCTTTGAAATTAATATGAGAAAATCACTTTGATTTTCTTAGATTTATTTTAAATTTGGACATGAAGATTTCCCTTTTAAACAATGTATAAATGAGATGAAAGTTTTCCCCCATTATTTCTAAACATCAGAAACCAAAAAGGGGAACCAAAAGTCCATTTAACTGAGTAAACTTTATTATTTAAATTTTGATTTATAAAACAAAAGAAATATAGACATTAGAGAGAAACCTGCCTTAGATACCATATTACATGCTAAAAGAAACTCATTTTACTTTTCCTTGAAATAGAAAAATGTAAAGTAGATCAACGTCATGTGTTTAAAATGAAGACCAGGATATTCATTAAAAAATATTAATATTTAGCATAAACAAGCTGTTTTAACTCTATAAAAGTTTAAAAATACAACTCTAATCTAAAATAAAAAAAAATAAAAAATAAAAACAACAGTGCTCAGCACATAATGGGCACAGATCTCTCTTTTAAATTAATATTTTCTATAGGAGAATTTACAATAATGTATTAGAGCATATTTTTTAGATTAGCTACTCAAAAATGTTTTTTGCTGCTTCTTCAAACAACATATTTAAAATGAGCTGAATCAACACAATTCTTGAGGTGTTTTGAGATAACTTAACTGTTTCATTTTCAGTTCACTTAAATTTGTAAATTCTATTAAGTTAACTTGATCTACTTGTGTTGAGATAACATAAATGAATTGTTTACAGTGTACCAAAGCCAAAACAAAAAAACTAAAGCTCACAGTCCAAATATTAGTAAATCCTAAATTTACAACCAAAATAATGTTTATGTTAAAATAATTAAATAAAAATTTTATAAACTTGAAAATCAATAGAAACATAAAAATATATCAATTTTAGTATTTGCAATACCTGTTTTGATTTTTAACATATTATCTTGTTATTTCTAAAGATGCAACCAAACTTTTATTTTAATAAATATATCTAATTAATAAAACTGTTTTGTTCACATTAAACTAAATTAGCTATATTCACTGAGAAATTGATAAAAATGTTAATTTTCCAAAGAGGGTCTACTCATTTATGCCAAGCATTGTATGTTCCAGCTTTAATTTAAAAACATATATACCTTATGTTTATTATAATTATATAGTCATGTATTTAATATATTTATTATATTAATATTAAACATAAAACATTATGCATTAACCAAATCACAAATTGAAATAACTTTGACAGACATTCATATTATTTGGAACTAATAAAACATATAAATATATGCAAAATATTAGTAAATGTAAAAATCTGTCCAAGTTAGAGTTATGTAAGCTCAGAGAGAACTGCGGGTCTCAGACAGACAGCCGCTATAAAATCTAATTAGATGTGTTTGATGAGAGTGATCTGGAAGAACCCATCCTGATCTGAACACCTGAGAAAGAACATCACCAGACCTGTTTGCTTAAGATCTGAAACAACTTCCTGTTAAAATGCACCGAAAACACACACACAAATGGTCTTGTAATGAAATTATGAACACTTCCTCATACATGCACATGTGTAGGTTTACATGGCTTCACGTGCTATTGTTTTTGCTGTAGAATCAGCAGAAACAAATGCATTAAAAACCATATACCAATGTCAGACGTTTAGCAAGTCATCCATTTACTGTAGTATTTCATCACAACTTGCAGCATTAATTTTTAACCATGTACATTGCATGAGGCGTGTCTTCTCACACATTCATATCTGATAATCATCTCAAAACAATCAAAGATCACAATCAATTACAGCTCTGGGTCTCAGTGATGTGAGAAACATTCAGATTTATTAAAAGTAAGGGTTAAGCCAACTAGTTCGTCTTAAGATTAGCTGGTTCCGGATACTGTTCCTTATTGACCCATGTACGGATCTTTTTATGTTTATTACTGTCTTTATGATTAATAAATAACTTATCAACAAGAGGCTGGGCGTGGATTTAGTGTCTTGAGGAGAGGGCTTGTGCTTGATATATTTAGAGGACAGCGTACCCTGATTTACTCATTACATATCTTTGTTAAACTAACTGGCTTTTTGTGTTCTTTACCTGTTTTTCCGTTGTACAGACATGTCATAACACAGTAAGTAGAAATCTAAATCATGATAAGAAGATTGTTTAAAATGTGTCTTATCGGTTACATAAGATGGTAATATAATCAGTTTTTCTCTTTAAGTAAGGCTTGCTCATTTACCTCTCTTAAATGAAAATGAAATGAAAACTGTGGACATCAATATTTTTGTTTTTTTCCTGTTTATTTTTTATTTTTCTAGTTATATCATGATCACGTTTAAGAAATACCTGCCTGTGACTATTTATATGTGGATGTATGGATCCTCTTTCATATATGCAGGTATGATATTTCACATTATCAAAAATCTCCATTGCATTTCTTGTGTAAATATTTTTCTCTACAGCACTGGAAAACATTAAGACAGCAGTACATGTTATTACTATTTCTCTGGATTTTTGATTCATTTGTTTTTCAAATTTTCATATACTCTGAAATATAGACCATACATTTGTGGAAAAAATGTATTTTTTCAGTCATAAGATATAAATTTTAGTCATTAAACATTAGGGTATATATGCAAATATGTGTCTTACAGGTATTGGTGTTTGAGAAAAATACAATTTTTAGTTATTCTGTAAACTACTAATTTGAGATTAAGATTTCATCCAAATATGTATTAAAATGTTGTCATTCAAAGCTGTTTTGTGCAAAAATATTCAAACAAAATATTGGTTAAGTTAAGAAAAGTCAATATTTGGTGGAATAACCCCACATATCAATCACAGCAAATTATTGAGCTCTAAATGACATGATTTTTATATAGTTTATGAAATGCATTCAGAGCTTTGCAGCATAAAATACATATGATTGTTTTACTTAAATACAAATTTCAATATGAATTATTTATTTATATTTTTTCCTGTGTGTGTGTGTGTGTGCGTGCGTGTGTGTGTGCGTTTCTTTGTGTTAATTAAAATGTATTTACACATTTTTTCTAGTATTTTAAGTGTAAAAAAGAATATTTTTGCAATGAACCATGAAATGTAATATTATTTTATGATAGCAGCATATAGCTCATTGAATAATTATTTTTTTCTTATTTGAATTTTGAGGATTTTATAACAAAAATAAAATAAATAAATAAATAAATAAATAAACATTTACTTTTTTTTTTTTTTAAAAACACATACTGGCAAATTCACAGAATCGATAATAATTTCAGCCTTGGTTTCTTATTTTTTGCCAGAGCTCTATAACCATGCATCCCTGTTTTCTTTGAGAAATGTAACTTCTATTACTTCTATTATTTGTTGGCTAATATAGCATGAGCCACACAAACTCTTTATATGAAAATAGATGCCTAATCTGTATTCTAACTTTCAGAATCATGGGGAAAAAAATGTTGTCACTCAGAGCTATTTTGTGCATAAAATAATAAAACAAAACATTGAATAATTTAGAAAAGTCAATATTTTGGGTGGAATAACCCCAGATATCAATCACTGCAAATGAATACACTTCTGACAAATGTCATTGATTGAAATTCAGCTCTAAATGACTTTTATAATAAATAAACAAACAATAAATAATAAATTAATTTTTAAATGGTTTATGAAAAGTATTCAGACATTTACAGAATACAATAAATACATTTGTTTTACTTAAACCCTTAATAAATCTTAGACCCTAGAAAATCAAATATAATACAGAACATTTATGCAATGGACAATGAAATGCAATTTTCTTTTATTATAGCAGCCCTTAATTCATTTAATATGAAGTTTATTTTCTTATTTCAATTTAGAAGATTTTCTAAAATAAAAAGCTTTAACTTTTATTCAAAACACATACAAGCAAATCTATAGAATCAATATTAATTTCAGCCTTGGTCTTGGTTTCTTATTGTTTGCAGAGCTATCCATATCCATGCTTTTCTGTTATTTTATTTTTTTAATTTTTTTGAGAAATGGCATTTAAGTTCTATTAATAAAAATTATACTATTTGTTGGCTTTTACAGCATGAAGTCATATTACTATATGAGCCACAGAGCTGAAAACAGATGCCTAATCTGTGTTCTAACTTTCAGAATCACTATGGGGGACAAAAAAGGCCTTTACAATCCGATCCTGCATTTGGCAGCTAAATGAAAATGTTATCATCCCCCCTTTAGAGGAACTGAGTGTTTGTGTCAACCTCATGAGAGTGCTCACAACTTCTGAATGGACTGCTTTTGACTACAAAGGTCCAGGACAGCAGCATGTGGAGCTCGGCTTGGCCGGAAACGGGGGCAATTTAAAAGCGTCCATTTTTGGAAAAGAATGGACAGTTGCATATGATCTTGCCAAAAACAACTGGCACGTGGTCTGTCTGACGTGGTCAAGTCACACCAGGCTTTTCCAGGTGATTGTTAATAATAGGAGTTTTGAATTTCCTTTGAATGAAACGTCACCTCGATATCTTGCCGCAAATGGTACACTGAGTTTGGGGGTTTCACATAGTTTTGTTGGAGGAAATATTGTTTTTGAGACGGGGAAAAACTTCCTTGGGGATATGAGTTTGTTCAGGATATGGAAAGAGCAGATGAGCGCATTACAACTGGCTGAATTTAGATGTGTGGATGGAAACATTGTGACTTGGAGAACTCAAGACTGGGACTATCAGAAGTGTCCATCATTACCAGACAACAGCTTGAAGTGTGGTAAGTGAAATTGCTTTTGTCTGCTATAAAGTGCAGGAAAAAATTTAATTAATGTTATATATAACAAATAATATTGTGTTGTAAGTGAACTCTAATTAACTGTATCTTTAACACATTTCAGAATCGTCAAAATATAAAATTCAAATGCATTTATCTATTACGCAAAACACCAATAATGACAACACTGATAGCCAGGAGATGGTTTTAAGCTGGGTAAGAGTCCACACATGCATATATAATATGTGTACATGAAATGCTGGATTGTTTCAACACAAATTTTGGTCTAATATGGACAAACTCTGAGTTAAAAATGTTTTTAAAAATGCTATCCGTGGTTGGGTTTGCCTATATTTGCAATGGTATCTGGATGTAGCCTTGACAATGCAAGCTGAGACTGCATATCTTAGTGATGCAGGTGAGCGCATTAAAAATCATTGGATGCAGTTTAGATTGCACTGAACCAGGTCTGCATCCAGACACCTCTCAATATTTGTGTTGAAAGAAACCGGCACTTTTCAAAAAGTGTTTTTACATACCAACACAAATTAATTTACTTTAACATGAAAATATTCAATATATAATGAGTTTCTGTATGTTTTCTATTTTAGCTGAAGTACATCTTTCATCCAAAAATAATGGTGCACTCTGTGTCGCTGTCAAGTAAAAGGTAACTGGTTCATTTTAATTAAATATTTTAATATAATTTGTTTAGCTAAGCATGGAAGGGATTAGGGATATTGTAGTTAACCAAAACTAAACCATAACATTAAAATGGTTTTATTACTTTAAATGTACAATTCTGATATCTCTAATGATTTTGGGTGGTTGACTTCAACTGTATATATACACACACACAAAAAAAATTAAGTAGATTTTTTTCAACTAGTTGGCAATTAAATATTTATTGTTTTCATTTAGTTTGACTTCATATAATAAATAAATAAATAAATAAATGAATAAATAAATAGGGTGACGCAGTGGTGCAGTAGGTATAGTTCAAAGACATGTGGTAGAGGTGAACTGGGTAAGCTACATTGTTCGTAGTGTATGTGTTTGTGAATAAGTGTGAATGGATGTTTCCCAGTGTTGGGTCGTAGCTGGAAGGGCATCTGCTGAGTAAAAACGTGCTGGATAAGTTGGCGGTTCATTTCGCTGTGGCGACCCCTGATTAATAAAGGGACTAAGCTGAAAAGAAAATGAATAAATGAATGATTAAATAAATAAATAAATTCTTTCATTTATTCATTTTCTTTTTCGATTTAGTCCCTTTATTAATCTGGGGTCGCCACAGCGAAATGAACCGCCAATAAATAAATAAATTAAGGCAAACTAATTCAAGTAAAAAAAAAAAAAAAAAACACAACAATTACCAACTAACTATAGCCTAACAATTGCTCAATGGCTAATATTATAAAAAGAGATGAATAGTTTATCATCTTATTTTATCTGTGTTCTAATTTAGCCTTCAAACAGGAGCTGATTTAACTGGAGAAAATATGGAAGCAGTTCAGGTACTTTCATAAAATGTACCATACCTAACTGTTTATTAAAGGGATAGTTCACCCAAAATTTTATTTCTGTCATCCTTTACTGCTGTATCTTCACTTATACAAACCAGTTTCAGTTTTTTTTTTTTTTTCTGTTGAACACAAAAAAATATGTGTGTGTGTGTGTGTGTGTGTATGTATGTATATATATACTAGTTTGAAACGAGTCAAGGGTGAGTAAATGATGACAGAATTTTAGTTTTTGGTGACCTATCCCTTTAGGTAGACATAATTTATAACCTAATACCATAACATTACAAAATACTTGCAAATGTTTTTTTTTAAAATACATTATATTATGTTTCACTACAGGAAAAGCCACGGATTAAGACTCAATGGTAAATCTCATGCACAAATTCACTTGTCAAATAATTCACCAAAGACAATTAGGCTTTGTGCATGAATGTAATCATTCAAACATGTATTTGTTGTGGTCTTAGGTTTGATTGTGTGGTGTTTGTAAGAGTGATCCCTGAGGAAGATGTGAGTATAACAGTGTCTACGATAAAAACACTGTTAATCCCCAGCTACAGCTACAGCGCAGACATTGTCCTGATGACAAACCCAGTGTCTATAAACATCCTCTCAGTAGGTAAGCTGCTGTATGTGAAGGATGGGAGGTCATACATAAGCAAAAGTACAATATATACAGTTAATATACAGTCACTTACAACTTATAATGCTTTGAATTTTATAGCTGTCCTTCCCAATGTGACTTCGAGTCCTGCTGTGAGCACCATTTCACCAGTTTTCTCTCAAACCACAAATATTCCTGGCATAGGAAGTACAAACATTACAACAGTAGGTCAGCACCATTCAGAGTTTTTTTTTTTTTTTTTGTAAACATATATTTATTTATCTATTTATTTAAAAGTATAAAAGGCTGATGTGAAAATATTCTGTTCTTCAGTGACTCTCATGTCATCATTACGAACACAGGCAATGGATAAAATCTGTTTAATCTCTTCAAGCTTCACTTTAAACAAAGGTGAGTTTGCTTGCACATTAATTAAAACAAATGCTATACAAAACGTACAAAAACGTCTGTCAAATATGTGTCATGAGTGTCATATTACCGTTCAAACTGCAGGCAAATGTGGCCCAAATCAGATTTTTCACCTTTTGCCCACACGTGAAAAACAAAATTAATTATCTATAGGCTAATTGATGTCTGTGTGTACAAGGTTTCCCTATCCACGAGAGCGAAAGTAAAAGTTGATAATGAGGAGGCTCATCTCTCATTCTCACTCTGTAGATGATCTGTTTGGGCTCTATTTTGAAGATCCATGCGCAATGTGCAGGGCGCAAACGCATTAAGGGCGTGTCAGAATCCACTTTTGCTAATATAAGGACGGAAAAATTCGCTTTGCGCAGTGGCGCATAGTGTAAGAGGGTTGAGCTTATTTTCTTAATGAGATAGGTGTGTTTTGCGAATAAACCAATCAGAGTCTCATCTCCCATTCCCTTTAAAAGTCAGTTGCTTCGAGCCATACCGCATTTGCTATTTACATGACAGACTTTGTGAGTGGAAAAACTGAGCATTTCACTAGCAAGAAAACAGTTAAACAGAGCATCTACAGCGCGAGAATGAGAGTTAAGGCCTCATCATCATTATCTACTTTCACTTTCGCTCTTGTGGATAGGGAAACATGTTATTCGCACGAACATCAATTAGTCTATAAATAATTAATTTCATTTGTTAAGCACAAAGATTTGTTTCAAAACTATTACTAAATGGTCTCTCATGGTCTAAAACCTGACAGGTGGGCAAATCTGAGCTTGTTTTTAATAAAACAAATATAAATATGAATATAATAAATAATACTGAAAATAATAATAACATTATACAAAAGCAAATTGTCACGAAAAAAACTGAAAAAGCCTCCCGAGATGACGGCATGAAAGTATGGTTTTTATATTTATGTAGGCTAGAAAATAATATGTTTTGTAATATTTTAATCCTTTACATTCATATCCTTTATATATCCTTATTATATCCTATATATATTTTTTCATATTTTAATTCTTTTTCATATGTAAAGATATTTGCATATTGCTCTACATCTTGTGTGTATTAAGCAGTGTGTAAGCGAGGCGCACAACTACCGCGCTCTGCGCTGGACTTTACATCGGCTTTGTTCTGGTCTATTGACCTTATTCTCCGCAGACGAGTGGGCGCTGCCATTTGAATCTTTTTGGCACGAGACTTCCGGTCTCATTCACTTCCATTCATTTTTAGACATTAAAAACTGCTCGTTTCGCTGTTTGATGTTGCAAACTGATATTTTCTTGTTATATTATTCTACTTGGTCTGTATAGTCATGCAAACATTTGTTTGTAGAGCAAGTAGTTTGACCGTTTTTTGCCGTTTATTATTCCTTGTCATTTCTCCCACAGGCGACTGAAACGGAAGTTCTAAGACAATCGCGAAAACAGGCGCACTTCCGCATTTTAGAATAAGGTCAATAGAACAGTCTATTATAGTTCCTCAAAATAGCAACGCGCCAGCAATGCGCCTCAACACGCCTCCTTTTTTAGACCAGAAAGCCTATGGGCACACATACTGTATAAGCGCAAATCCATTTTCTATTTAAACTGCGTGGGGCAAAACGTCAAATTGACTCTTGAGCCAAGCTGAAACTAGCAAACAACAATTGCTTCAAGCCTTGCGCCACATTGCACCGGGTGTATAATAGGGCCCTTAAACTGTTTTCTTGATAGTAAAATGCTCAGTTTTTCCACGTACAAAGTCATCATGTAAATAGCAAATGGGTTATGATGTAAGGCAACTGGCTCTTAAAGGGAATGGGAGATGACACTCTGATTGGTTTATTTTCAAAACAGATCTATAACTCATTAAGAAAATAAGCTCAACCCTTTTAGACCATGCGCCATAGCGCAAAGTGGATTTTTCCGTCCTTATATTTGCTAAAGAGGATTCTGACATGCCCTTAATGCTTTTGCGCCCTACGCTTTGCACTTTATGCATGGATCGTAAAAATAGAGCCCATTCTGACAACATGCATACTTATTTCATACGGTAGCTATAGACATTGTATGATCAGACAATTTGTGCTGTCCTTAACTGTACTTTTGCGCACACGGTTCAGTTTAGGATCATGGTTTGTTCACACTGGAAATGTGATTCTGGCCACATTTATAACAACAATGTGAACAGCTATTTAAAAAAAAAAATCAGATTTCAGAAAAAAAATCTGATTTGAGCACCATGCCTTGCAGAGTAAACTTCACACTTTTACTGACATAAGAGTACACAGTTTCTTTACCAGCATCACCCCTGATGTTTACCATTTAAATTGCAGGACAAATTAAGGATTTAAACCATTTAAAGCTTCACATATTTATTTATTACAGTTTTGAATATGCCAGTGATTTAAAACCATGACAGACAAAAAACAAAAATATATAACAAAAATATTTAAACAAATGACATCAGTTTTCATTAGTATAATTTATTTTGTATTTCTTGTGATTGATCTGGCACATAAAATGTTTTGCAGTATATTTGGTATTTTTAAATGCATTTAACATTTCCCCCCTAATGTTTCAGAATTTGGAGATATTTTTTATAGAGTCAACCTCAACATAACAATGAGTGGAAGTATTACAGACCCTAAACACACTATAGAGCAATGGGTGAGTAAAGTATAGTCAGCAAAAAGGCAGTAACACTTCACAATAGTATTGCATTAGCTAATGTTAGTCAATGTGTTTACTAATATGAACAAAAATGAACAATACATTTATTACAGCATTTCCCACGTTTGCTAATGGTAGTTAATAGAAAAAACGTTAATCATAGTTAGTTCATGTTAACTCACAGTGCTACATCTAATGTTACAAGCATGAATTTAGTTATTAACCATGCAATAGTAAACGTAAATGAATAATAATTGCTGTAAAAACTAGGGCTGCATGATATTGGACAAAAAATATTTTGTTTTTCTGAAATTCTATGTTGTGATATTGAGTATAATTTACAGCAGGTGAAATGAATAGCTCTATTTGGAATGAATTTATAATTTTAGATGGATTGTAATTTATTTGTAGGGCAGTATTTTGGCATAAAACATAATAAAACCAATCAAAAAACCCACAGCACTGATAAATACAGTAGAGCTAAGTTATAAGTGAAATAAACCTGTGGTTCTGAAAGTGAGGGTCGGGACCCTCTGGGAGGTTGCAGTAAAAATGAGTGGGGGTCGCTTAGTGATTTCCAAAAATGTAACAAATTTGAATAAAATTTTAAAATTACCATTGTTAATCCATAACCTACAGAAGATTTTAAAAAGTTACATAAAAATACAATATTAAAACCAAAAAAACTTTTCGTTTTTTATTTATATATTTATTTTTTTTACATTAGATTAACGACAGAGCATAACGTCAGTTGCACCAGATTGATTTTACGGCACTAGCTAAACTTTCGGACATCTTTACAGCACTCACGTACATTTAAAATAAATGCAGGACACTGAACATGGAGGATGATCTTTAAGTGGTAATCTCCGAAATTAAACCAAGAAAAGACTTATGATGTAACTTAAATATTGTTCCCACCAGTCTCATTAGGTGAGGTTAATATTAAATAATAATGAAAAATAAAAAATGATATGGTTGTTAGACTGTTGCACTTTTTTGTGTTGTTAATATGCGCATTTATATAGGCCTATTGGTTTGTGTGAGTGTTGTGTGCAACGTTTGTATGATTATAACCACTTCCGAAAATAGTGGGGGTCGCGAGTCATTGGCATTGTTATTTTGGGGGTCTCAGGCTGAACAGTTTGAGAACTCCTGAAATAAACAGTGCTTTAGGGTTTTCTGGAAGTCTTGGAATATTCAAGAAAACACATTGAATAATTCAATGAAAATAACACAGTATTGTCAATTGCATTGTATTCATTGTATAAGGTATTACTTACATATGTAGCAGAGGTCAACAGATGCTAGAGGCCATGGATTTTAGCTTCCTTGGTAGAGCAACCGACTCCCATGCAGAAAGTTGCCAGTTCGATCCCAGCTCTGAGCAGGTTGGGAGGTTTAGAACCGGCAGGGTTACATTGGTGCCGTGACCCGGATGGGAGTGAGGTTTAGGGGGGTGAGTGTAGCAGAGGCCAGCCAGTGAAGTGCTGTCCAGGTAAACCTCACTCCTCTAACCTCTAAAGGTGCTCTAGTGACAGATTCTAGAAGTCATGGGCTGCGTCCGAAACCGCCTACTACTCAGTAAGTTATGCAATTGAATTTAAACCTACTACTTGGCTGTTAGAAAAGTACGTTCTATACAGTATGAACATAATTCGGACGTACTCCATCCGCCATTTTATCATGGTCACTAGACCTACCTGCCTCAGTTGCGTCACTTCACTCTCATTTATGAATGAATTCTCTCACTGGGCATCATGGGATAGCTCAGCATGCATGGGATGCGCACTTCAGAATCTCGCCAGAAGTAGTAAGTCATCCGGGTACTTCTCGCATACTGATTTTCAAATTCTATGAATTCAGACATACTACTTGGCTCGCATTCTGACTTTGGCATACTTTATAGTATGGAAGTGTGCAGTTTTGGACACAGGTCCATGGTCTTTAGCCTCCTTGGTAGAGCAATCAACTCCCATGCAGAAAGACGCTGGTTTGATCCCAACTCAGAGCAGGTTGGCTGTTGTTGGACCGGTGGGGTCACACATTCAATTCATCTTTCTTAAAAAAAAAAACATTAAAAACTTCTTATGCAAGAATGCTTTAGGTATGCTGGTTTAAAATGCTTGTACTGTCACAGACCTTAAAAAAAAGCAAATTCTAAAGTTTTTGGTAAGTTTATGGTTGCAATTTTGCAAAAAATGAGGATCTCGTGCTTAGTTTCACTGGCGTTAAACAAAACATTGTTGATTTCATACACTGAGCACCCTTTTTGCACTTTGTACAAATAAAATTAAAAAAGACTGATAGTATCTCGGCAAGGAAGATGTTTTTTGGATTTAATTATATTAACTTTGCAATCACTGCACAATTCACATGTTTTCAGCAGTGGCTGCTGGTGAACTATAATCCCGACAATCTCAACATTGCAGATCATCTAATGTGACTTTTGTGGGTAAACATTGCAATACTGATGCTGATATGATATATTGTGCAGCCCTAGTACAAACATTGTATTTATTATTAGTTCATGTTACTAAATACATTAACTCACATTAACTAATGAAACCTTATTGTAAAGTGTGACCAAATTTAGAGCCTTTGCATTTGATTTTCTTCTTTACTTCAGCTTCAGGAAACACTGCAGAGATGCAGAATGGATGTTTGGAATATTGTGATAAAAGGAGCACCAAAGTAAGTGTCCCAACATGAAAAAAATGTAACATGCAATTAAAAAAAGCTGCATTGTTACTCAAATGACATCTTTTTCAGGTACAAGACTACTTTTCAGGTCCAAGCATTGGCACCAGTGAATGAAACTGCAACAGAGAGGCTGATTTTTGAGCTCTTAACACAAGGATACATTAATGCTTCCATAGCAATCAGTGTCCCGACTGATGAAGTCAACATTACCCAAATAGGTACCGCCTGGTTTTTACCTTTCATTGATGACCTGTCAAAATAAATCATAGAAATGTATTTTAATAAATCACAAACTGTAAAACAGAAAGTTAAAATGTGTTGTGTCTAAATGAAAGCTATTTACTGCTGCAGATCCAGGCCTTTGTCCAGAAGAAGCTATGCTCACAGTTTATGGTATGTACATGTGGCCCAGCATGACAGCTCAAAGCCAGTACGAACTCACGTGTGTAAAAGGGAATGAAAGTGCTACGAGATTTTGGTAAGTACTACACTTTGTATTTATCACTGATGCAAACAACACTGGTTGATTTAGTTTCTTCAGAGAAGTTTTTTTCTCCTCATGTTAAAATAGTAAAGTATTTTGAGTTCCAGTATTGTTTATGTGGAAGTTATATATATCAGATCTTCACTGTGTGTACTTCAAAGTGCAATACTGCTTTGTTTCTATAGAAACAGTACAGTGGCTCTGGAAAAACATTCTGATAACGCTAATTTGCCGTGTGTTTATCTTTGCGTCATTTAGCACACAACCTTTAAACGCAATGCTGCACCGCATTGCTGATTAATATGTCTTATCTTTTTTCTTCTGCAAAGCAATATCCTTTAATTAAATAATTAGTTTGACAATGCTGCTTGGACTCGTGACAATACAAATATTAACTCTTAAACTGACCAGAACAGTAATAAAATTTCAGTCATCATTAGATTAACAAAGTCATGTTTTTATAAAGCTTCAGTGTACGTTTACATTACAGTGATGTACTAGAAAAGTATTTTCTTTGAGTTTTTAAAAAGCTTTGTGTAGAGATAGCAACATTGCCAAAGTGACTCCCATTCACATTGATCTATAGAGATGTCTATAAAGGATGTATTTTGTATGCAATAGCAGAAGTTAGAGATGTCAGTTTGTAAGGAAAAACAACGACACGACTTACAAATTAAAATTTTGATAGCTTACACAAAGACAGTAACAGTTCTGACTAATAATAATAATAAAATCATTTACAAAAGATAACATTTTCAGGCCTCCCAAACTGTTATTGTGTAAATAAACTAGCAAAATGGTCATTTACCTACATTTTTGTATCAATTTTGTGCAAACCAAATTTGAGTTTACATACTACACAAAGACTAACAGTAAGCAGAACAAACTCTAAATTATATATGCTCAAAATAATGAGGAACTATACAAGAAAATCAACAACATAATTATTATACAGAGAAACAAAGAGGGACCTAATCAAAAATTAAAGCAAATGAAGAAACAAAAGGAAATTGATACGCATATCACAATAAGAATACATCCTTACATGAAAAGAATACTATAGTTTATTTTTAGTTTATTTTACAATAGTTTATTTATAGAAACTCTATGTATACTATTTAAATTATAACATATATTTATGTTAGAATTCTTTGTTAATGAATGACACTGCATACTGTAGTAACCACAGTGAACTGATAAACTGTAATAAATACTGTAGTACATATTCAATTTTACTACTTGCGTGTTGTAGTACAATATACCCTGTAGTTAGAAAACTACAGTATTGGGTAATTTGTTTCTTGCTATAGATGTTGTATTATTATAGCATCTATAGAATTACCACAACATATTAATTCTAGTACTTTACTACACTACCTGACAAAAGTCTTGTCATCGATTCC
This sequence comes from Danio rerio, assembly GCF_052040795.2. Taxonomy (NCBI): domain Eukaryota; kingdom Metazoa; phylum Chordata; class Actinopteri; order Cypriniformes; family Danionidae; genus Danio; species Danio rerio. The sequence continues at coordinate 35,902,289 of NC_141034.1, forward strand.
ATTTGTAAGAGCAACAAATAATAAGTTGATTTCTAGTTGATCATTTAAGTGGCAGAAAACTTGGACAGGCAGCAAAATTTTTGTCAGGTAGTCAGTGTATAGTAGTGGAGCAGTAGGTAGTGCTGTCGCCTCACAGCAAGAAGGTCGCTGGGTCGCTGATTCGAATCTCAGATCAGTTGGCGTTTCTGTGTGGAGTTTGCATGTTCTCTCTGCTAATATGTTGAGTGCATGTTCTCCCTGCATTCGCGTGGGTTTCCTCCGGGTGCTCCGGTTTCCCCTACAGTCCAAAGACATGTGGTACAGGTGAATTGGGTAGGCTAAATTGTCCATAGTGTATGTGTGTGTGTGTGTGTGTATGTGTGTGGATGTTTCCCAGAGATGGGTTGCGGCTGGAAGGGCATCCGCTGCATAAAAACTTTCTGGATAAGTTGCCGGTTCATTCTGCTGTGGCGACCCCGGATTAATAAAGGGACTAAGCCGACAAGAAAATGAATGAGTGTATAGTGTTCAAAAACACTATGTTTTGTATAATATAAATTACTACAGTAATTTTTTATATGAAATGAAGTAGAATTAGATTTAAAACCCTGTTGTCCATTTCCTTCATTAACATGGGAAAGTGATGGATTTGCATGAATACATTGTGATGTTTTCTCATTCCATTCAGTAAATTAAACGAGGCAACTGACAAAGCTATTTGGGAGGCGCCAGATATGAGCAAGTGTTTAAAGACTGTATCAGATTTTGGTGATTTGGAAAACATTACAGTCACACCTGGTAAGTTATCAGTATGTGCTTTTATTGGCTTAAATGTTTAAAGAAGGATTAAATTAATCTTTTATGACCTTCATTGGTTTTTAGGTAACTCAGAATACATTGTGGACATGATTGAGGATTTGTTAAATGAACAAACTGGTCTGAGTAATGCTCAGCTGGACATCATGCTGGAAAAACTCTCCGAGGTCACTGAGGTGGGAACCCTGACCCCAGATCTGTCCAGCAGCATCACTAACATAGTTTCAGAAATCTGTCACATCACAACTAATCTCACCCAGGTCACCAACAAGTAAGTATGAAGGTATTTCAGGGCATTCTGTGCCATTGAAATACATAATCAATAATTGATTTTAAAATTAATATTCTGTCATCATTTACTCAAATACATGCTTTTGAATGTTTCCATACTTGATTTATGTTTTCATACCTGTAAGCATGTCCTAAATAGAAAATAGTAGCTATTTATTATTATAGTAGTACTTATTGATTGCATACTATTACTTGCTCATTAGATAGTAGTACCTTAAATATTCATTCATTGTATTTGTTGTAAATATTTATTATTAATCTGGGGTTGCCACAGCAAAATGAACTGCCAACTTATCCAGCATGTTTTTACGCAGTGAATACCCATCCAGCCACAACCCATCATTGGGAAACATCCATTCACACTCATTCACAGTCATACACTATGGACAATTTAGCCAACCCAATTCACCTGTACCACATGTCTCTGGACAGTGGAAACCGGAGCACCCGGAGGAAACCCATGCCAACAAAGGGAGAACATGTAATCTCCACACAGAAACGCAAATTGACCCAGTCGAGGCTCGAAACAGCGACCTTCTTGCTGTGAGGCGACAGCACTGTCTACTCCGCCACCATCTCGCCCGCCTTAAATATTGAACTTGTTCAATAGATTATAGTATTTTTTGGCATGGTGGCTCAGTAAATAGCACTGTTGTCTAACAGCAAGAAGGTTGCTGGTTTATGTCCCGCCTGGGTCAGCTGGCATTTCTGTGTGGAGTTTGCATGTTCTCCCTGTGTTTACGGGGGTTTCCACTGATGAATGAATATATAGATACCAGTAATTAGTTCTATACTGGCTATTAACTAATACTAGCTAACTGCTATTGGCTTGAAATAACTACAAGTATTTGTTAAATACTCATATCGAATGAATCAGGATTAAAGGTACTAATATTTAAAAATACCTTCTGAATAGTATTTAAAAATGAACTACTGTAGCAGTATACAGAAAATGTCTTTTAATTATAATTGAAATACATACTGAATAGGTGATAATTCAAGACCTTTTTTTCCATAGACAGAAGTCAAAGACAAACCAGAATAAACACTTACTCCCAGGGCTGTTTATACAAAGTTGATATTTAGCCGCACTATGTTGGTGTTTTATAACATTTAATTTTAACAAGGTGCGTCATTAGCCCAACGCTCAACCCCCTAACCTTGAGGACCAGGACATACACACAAACACTATGGACAGTTTAGCTTACCCAATTCACCCAATACTCCAGCGCATCTCTTTGAACTTGTGGAGGAAATTGGAACACCCGGAGGAAAACACAGGGAGAACATGCAAACTCCACACAGAAATGCCAGCTGACCCAGCGACTTTCTTCACCCTGTGAGGCGACAGCACTACCCACTGCGCCACTATGCTGCCCATATAATAGAATACAGTAGTCAACATTTCATCATAGATGTCTTAAAAATATTACACCATAACAACACCCATTCTTGTCTCATGACAAACTTGTTTGATCCACTTTAAATGTTGATTATTGTACTGTAGTTACTATGATAATAGTAACAAATAAGTATCTAATAATAGGTTCTGGTATCTAAGAGAAATACAACTAATAACAAAACTAAGAGAAATAAAACTTTTGGACAAATACTAGAACTTGATGGAAATATATTATCTTAAAAATAGGTACTATTATACCATGAAAATAAAAACTAGTAATATTATAAAAGTGAAGTTTGTTTATAAACTAATTTCGAGAGGAGCACGTGCTTATGATTGATAGCACCTGGTCCACATAAGCTAACACTGATTTACCAATCAGACGACTCCTTAACCACTATAAATAACCAGAGTATCTTACTTCAGCCATCTTCGTCTTGAAAAAACCCCACTTCCACCCCTACTCCTCCCATTTCCTTGTCAGGGCAGCAAGGAGGCCTAGTGGTTAGCACCACAGCCACGGACACTTCCTGGCCAGGTCGGCATTTCTGTGCAGAGTTTGCATGTTCTCCTCATGTTTGCACGGGTTTTCACCAGGCTCCCTGGTTTCCTCCCACAGACCAAAAACATGTAACATAAGTAAATTGACAAAACTAAATTGACAGCATAGACACTTCATAGCATCAATCTACTTCCAACATTATCAACTCGAGGAGTTCTCGAGACCTACCTGAACTCGGACTCCCCTCTCGCCCTGCAACGGGAGGGAGCCCCGGGCTCGAGGATCTCATGAGTTCAGTGCTCTCTCCCGGCACAGCATGCCAAACAAGCTCCATAATCAATCATCAGCTAAGGGCGAACTCTTGAAATTCAATGCTAAAAACTACTTAGACCGGTGAACAATAGGATAGTTCACTGAAAAGATTTCCTCAACTTTTACTTACACTCAAGTGGCTCTAAACTTTTTTTTAAAAAAATCTTCTGTTGAACACAAAACAAGATATTGTGAAGATTGTTCAATTGCTGCAAGTCAATGGCTTTTTTTTTTTTTTACAAGATTTTCCATATATCTTGTTTAGTGTTCAACAGAAGAAAGAAACTCAAACAGGTTTGAAACAAGTGAAGGATGAGTAAATGATGACAATTTTCAATTAAGGGTGAACTATCCCTTCAAGCAGGGCATTTTTCTTGCATCCAGTGAGTTGTATTCAGTTTTTATACCACAAGTTTTATTCTTTTGCAAGTTATATCCGTACTCATGATATAAATTACCTGTACAAGTATGTACTGTATATATCAGAAATAGGTCTCATTCTTATATTTTTCCCTCATTGTGGCTCTCTATGTTTGTGTGTGCTAGAATTCTTTCCATTACAGACCTTATGGGAGACAGAACGGTGTTTGCTGGAGATGCTCATAACATGACAGCACCTTCATTAGCACTGCAGCTGATCAACCCAGACACCTCTCAGTTCCACGGCCTCACGTTCGAGGTCTCCTCTGTACAGAACGATGGCACCCCTGAGGTGAGAGACAAAGAAAGATTGTATATCTAACACTGCATGACTCCAAGATCATTATGGAAGCTTTAGACTCTTAGCGAAAATAGAAGTGTGATATTAAAATATCACAGTACCTTTGTGAATGTGTCTTCACACCATAGTGACAAGGTTTCCGCGTCCTTGTGTGTGTTTTAGTGGATTGTGTGATTCAAGTGGTTATTTTAGCACAATTTACATGTCAGGTGTGATAATAGCTCTGACCACCAAATGACTTTGAGGTAAGATATTTAACCAGTTTTGTCGTATTTAAGCGGAGGTTCTACAGAACTTTTCATTACTCAAATGCTTGCTTTGGCCAATTATATGTAGAGGCTACTATAAATAAGCCATTTGTGCTGCGCAATTAGGCTTCATCTAATTAATCCCAATGGACACAATGCTGCCACAGATGTATTGTTATCATCCTGAGAGGTTTTCTGATCAAAAAGTTGGAATAATTACAGCTTCTTGCAGTTTCCATATAAAATATGTCACTAGTTACATTTTTGGAGTTTGCATTTCTGAAACTTCTGTATTTTTAGAAATGTTTAGGAATAATAAATATATTAATATAGATGCTAATAATTCATTAATTAATATCATTTTAAAGGATAAATATGTTGAACGTGTCTTCACATCCTGAAAGCCAAGTTGATTATAGTCGTATTGATTATATATAGCAGTTAACAGGATAGTTTACCCAAAAATAAAATCTCATCATTTATTAACCCTTCACTAAACCACATGAGGGAGAGTAAATGATAAGATAATTTTTATGTTGGGGTGAACTATCCCTTTAAATACATAAGCAGATATTATTGAGTCATTTAAATTTTCCATTACATGAGGGCAAAATCTTCAGCAGAAGTCAGTTGAGCGAATCAGTTGAATGAATAATTCAATGACTCTTTCACATGGTGCCATCTATTGTCAATGTAAGCTGTTGAATCAACACAGCTTTTTCTAACCTGTCATGCATTGTATGTGACTGTAGTGAATGAGAACATTTTTGTTTTCCTGAAATAGGAACCATAGGTTATAAGGGTATTGAGGGCTACATTCATCTATATAGTTTGACTGGACATTTAGGTGTACTGTACTGCATCAGTCCTAGGAAACAATCAACAAGCAATGTTGAAATATGTACTAGACTGTAAATCATGTTCCAAAACCTCTGCTGAATGTGTAATTGTACGGTGTAAAAAAAAAAAGTTGTTTCAACTTTAAAAAGTGTTTGTGCTGCCTTAAAATGTTACGTTCACTTCACTTAAAAAGTGAAGTTGTCTTGACTCAGGTTAAAGTTGACAGGCCTTGACAATTCAAGTGTAATAGATGTGGTCTAAGTTTAGTTAACTTGATAAGTTGTTGTAATTAAGAATGATGTTGATAAATCTTTGTAATTCCAGTGTAATGAACATGGTTTAAGTTTAGTGAACTTAAATAATGAAGTTGACTCTCATTTACACACACTGTGGCTGATTTTGTTTTTTAATTCACTTAAACTGCATCCTGAACTAAAACCAGAGCACACTGAGAAAAACTCATGTAAACACGAGGAGGACATCCAAACTCCACACAGAAATGCCAACTGGCCCAGACGGAACTCGAACCAGCGACCTTCTTGCTATGAGGCAACAGTGCTAAACATTGAGCAACCGTGCCACGTTATTTACCTTAAATTATTTAATAAAATTATTATTTTGAAGTCTGCAAATACAAATTGTACTAAAGAAGCAGATATCTGGGAAGAACCTCAGACAAACACGCATATTACAATGAAAAAATGGTGGTCAGTGTTGCCAGATACACTTGAATGTTTTCAGTCCAAACTATCCAAAACCCTCGTAAATGCACAAAAAACTGCCTAAAAACAAATAGGTACACACACTTGGTTTTTGTTTAATATTTAAGATAAAATACATGTTCAAAACATCCAAACTGGTCCCAAACCCACTCAAATTTTGTAAACCCGCTTAAGCCTTTTTAACCAGCACAATCAAATTGTAAATCTACAGAAATACCTTTATCGTGTTGTGCCATCCAAAAGTATTAAACAATAATACTGAATAATTATAATTATATATATATATATATATATATATATATATATATATATATATATATATATATATATATATATATATATATATATATATATATATATATATATATAATGATGGTGTCATAATGTTTATGCCAGGTAAAGGGTGTAAAAAGTATAGTTAAAGCTATAGACCATAATAAACTGCTTGCACAAACCACCTATCAGGTAATTTTTTTTAGAGAACTGCAATATTTTTCCTCATAAATGCTTTGAAAGCTTTTTGTTCTTGAAGTAATATTTTCTCTTTTCCTTTTTGCAGATATTTTATGATGAAAACTTTACAGAGAACCCAGACACAGGAACTGTAGCTTTCATATCCTTACCACCAACTATTGAGAACTTTTTCCCAAACAGTGGAGCCAGACCTCGTGTTCAGTTCCATTTCTACGGCAAAGAAAAATTATTTGAGGTAACATGCATTCTTCAGAATTTTCATATGTATTTTCCTCACCTTCGGAGGAAAATTAAACCACTTAAATAACAGCAATTAAAACAAAATTTAATGCAAGAATCAGTACCAGCTTCTGATGGCAATCTGTTAACATCCAGGACACATCAAGCAACCTGACGCTGAACTCTTACGTAGTGTCTGCCAGTGTCACCAATGCAACAGTAAGCGAGCTTGAGATCCCAGTGATGGTCACTCTTCGCCATCTCCAAAACAAAGAGGTTTGTATGGATACAATCAGCCAACACCAAAACAAACCATAAAATTAAATGTTCAGCGTCTTTACTGCCCATTGTGCAACTGTTTGATTAAACTACAGCTAAATAATATGGCTCCAATAAGCGTGTGCTATCTTTTGTCAACAAATATCTTCCTCCTAATAGCTTTTTGTGAATATGAGGCCATGATAACCCTTGATATTATTACAGATTTATAGTCTGATCATTAAAGTATTTTGTGTTGTAGGACTGGGACATAGTAAAGTGTGTCTACTGGGACTTCAACAAAAATGGTAAGTAATTTCAATTTTAAACATGAATCTTCTTTTAAATGTGCTCTTTATGTCATAATCTTCAGTTTAGTACAACCAGGGTTTGTATGTCTTTTAGATAAGAAAGGTGGATGGAATGATAGAGGATGTGAAATAGTGAACTCCAACGCCACTCAAACCTCCTGTTCCTGTGACCACCTAACACATTTTGGTGTCCTTCTTGTAAGTTTCCAAACAGAAACACTTAAATAAAGTAGTTTATAAAGTGCACAATGACATTTACGGTTGTGTGGATCTACATTTGCCATTGCAACGGCACAAGGTCAGTGAATTAAAACTGACAAATAATGTAGTAAAGACAATTTAGCTTTTATGAAAACATTTGGAAACTAAAGGTCAGTGTTAATTAACGGACGACAAACGATGGAGATGTACTCAACATTTGCATAATATATGCCTGGATTTTGTTTATTTGTATTCGTTTTCCTCAACCTTTCTTCCAGGATATCTCGAAAACTCCAATAAACCCAAAGGATGAATGGGTTCTGACTATTATATCGTATGTGGGCTGTGGAATATCTTCAATCTTTCTTGGAGTTACATTACTGACCTATTTGGCATTTGAGTGAGTTTATAACTATAATAACAATGCAATAAGAAAAACATTTTCTTACTCGATCCTGGAGGGCTGGTGTCCTGGAGCGTTTAGCTCCAACCCTAATCAAACACACCTGAACCAGCTAATCAAGCTCTTACTAGATAAACTAGAAAGTAGATACTTCCTGTCAGGTGTGTTGAAGCAAGTTAAAGTTAAACTCAGCAGGCCACTCCTGCCTTACAGGGATAGTTCACCACCAAAAATGAAACTTTACTCACTATTTACTCACCATCAAGTGGTTCTAAACCTTAATAAGTTCCTTTCTTCAACTGAACACAAAATAAGATATTTTGAAGAGTATTGGAAACCACTGACATTGTTGCCACATAGGCTCATTCAGAAAATGTAGCCCTACTGTATATATGTAACTCCACCGGTCCTACACCACCCAACCCGCTCCGAGTTGGGATCGAACCGGCAACCTTCAGCATAGGAGTCGGGTGCTCTACCAAGGAGGTTAAGGACCATGACCTCTAGCATCTGTCGCTAGAGCACCTTTAGAGGTCAGAGGAGTGAGGTTTACCTGCACAGCACACACTAGCTGGCCTCCGTTACATATACACAACATAAGTTCAATCTGAAAACGCCCCTATATACATTTCTGGAGATTGCGAATTATGTAGCCAGAGCTCCGTATGGCTGCATTTCATTTTTTAAATGAATGCTATGGTGTCGTTATGACACCATTTTTTTCGCGCTTACCAGCTGACCACTTACCTCCATAAAGACGGCTTTCCTGCTGTTACCAGTTTGTCCCATTAGCCCATAAGCCATGTACGTTACTGGACTTGTGACGCAAAGAGGAGTTGACCTTGATGACGGGGTTGGTAAAGAACGGTTCCAGAAAACAGTTAAAGGGTCACGAAACACCAAAACACATGTTTTGAGCTGTTGACAGTCTTATATGTGTCCCACACTGCTAATAACACTATTAGGACACCTATATTTCACTAAAAAGTGTAAATTGGTTGTTTTTGCGTTATTTCAAGCAAATTCGTATTTCCGGTTTGAAACGAATTTTTGAAGCTGCGTCACGGTCATGACATAATAGCGCTGTATTCCAGCGTGCAGACTGGGCATCTGTGCCAGAGTGAGTCTTATTACGTCTTACAGTGTGATGCATTAATGCATGAGTAAGACTTGGTTCAAACCAATCAGCGCGCTCTATTGTGCAACTTCATTAATATTCATTACTGTCAGAGTGTAGACGGCAGAGACGCCACGTTGTATTGGCAAAACAAGCGTGAAGTGTTGCTTTTATAGTTTGCTGCAGTTAAGTTTTGTTTTCATTTTCTCTCTGTGAGAGCTCAGTCTCACGTGTGGATTAACAGTGTACGCGACGCGCGACAACAATAACTTACGTGTCTAAGGGGGAACATTGTTTACCCGAGAGCTGTTCTCATCTGCAAACGCTGAGATCCGGATTCGCTTGTAGTATTCTCTTCATAAAGACGCGGCTCTAGTTGCTGGTGATTGTCCTGTCTCTACTGATTTGGTAAGTGAGCGACCAGTGCTCTTTGTTTATTCAGTTTGTTCGTATCGAACTAAGTTAACTATTGCACCGAGTGTAAACATGTTAGCATCACAACCAAACTTTAACCTCGTGTAGGGTTTTTACCGCATTTTGTGGCCGGAATAACACACGCGGCTTTCTGACGCTACCTGCTGTGTGCATCTAAGTTTCCGGGAAATGCGGAGGTTTTTTTTCTCTCATTCGCCGTGCGGTATCAAACATTGCATGAAAAATACACGCTTAGAGCAGATCCTCGAATCAAATATCTCGTTTGTCGCGAGGGGCATGAATGAATTCCCTGAATGAAAAAGCTAAACTGCAGTTAAAGTCCAACATTTAATAATTTGGCAAATAATTAGACTACAGATGTCCTTGTAGGTTAAACACCATCACTTTCTCCTGTGTGTGTGTATTTTGACTCTGAAACTCGCGCGTACCCAAACACACCCTCCCACTTCAGTTCTTCCGACACTCCCCCCTAAACAGAGCTGGACACGCCCACTTTTCTGACTTTTTCCAAAGTAGAGGTGTGAAAACACCCTGCTGAAATGAGGGGGTTTCATGGCCCTTTAAGACAAAATCAGAATCCAAAAATAAAATAAACAAGTAAATAACAGGGTGAGAAAGGGATAAAAATCTGAAAACCTGGTAAAAATCCGATGAGGGCTTTTCTTTTTCTGGATTGCTTTTGAAAATCATAGGTAGGATTTAGGGAAGTGGGTGGGCGGGTCAATCAATACAATTGGTTGGGTTTAGGGAAAGAGGAGGGTGGGTCAGTGAATCGACAGTCAGTCATTCAGTCAGTCAATAGCGATCTCTGGTAGGTTTACGCGAGAGAAACTTGAAAGAGAACACAGCGGCCTCTGGTGGATTCGCAGAAAACAAAAACTAAAACAACGTAGCTACTGGCATGTATATAACCCAAGCTCATTCTGGAAACGTAGCCCCGCGGACGTTTCTGGAGACCGCGATTTACGTGGCCGGAGGTACGTAAAGGCCGCGTTTGGTTTTTTCGAGCGAACGCCGCGGGGCGGTGTGGCGCCGCTCCGCCCCTCCTCTTCGCGCTCGCCGGCCGACGGCTCGCCTCCGAGTGGAGGGCTTTCCCGATGCAATCAGTTCGCCCGCCTAGCTCACAGCGTTGCGTCGGCGGAGCGGAGGCCCCGGAGGAGGACGAGCCGGAGCTGGCCACGGTGGACGACGACCGAGATCGAGTCCGGGGAACGGCGGGTTCCGGAAATCAGGTAAGACGAAAAACAGAATCCGGAAAATAAGGGCGAGAACGCGGCGGGATCTGAAAACGCGGTCGAAAACGGGGGCTTTTGCTTTTTTTTTTTTTTTTTTTTTCGATCCGGCGGATATTCGCGCGAGAACGCCGTGGGCGCGAACGCACAGCGGCCTCTCGCGGATCGGCGAAAACAAAAAAACGCTTGAATACGTACCTCCCGGGACGTAAATCGCGGTCCGCAGAAACGTCCGCGGGGCTACGTTTCCACAATGAGCCAGGGTTGCATGTATTTGGTGGTCTCCAGAAATGTATATAGACATTTTCAGAATGAGCTAGGGCCGTATATACATTTCTGGAGATCATGAATTATGCAGCCAGAAGTACATATGGCTGCATTTTGTCTTTAAAACGAACGCTACAAAGCAGTTTGACGCCTTTCCCTTCCGCACTAGCAGCTGACCGCTTACCTCCATGTGGACAGCTTTTCCACTGTTACCAGTTTGTCTAGCGTCTCGCAGTGTACGTCAGCGGACTAGAGATGCAGAGAAGAGTTGGCCATGACGATGGGGTTCGAGTCCGGCAAAAAAGAGTTCCGGAAATAACAGTAAATAATAGGGTGAGAATTTGGTAAAAATCAGGGGGCTTTTCTCTTTCTTGATTACTTTTTAAAACACTGTTGATTGGGTTTAGGGAAGGCGGTGGGTGGGAAGAATCAATAGGTGGTCAGTCAGTCAGTTGACAGCAGCCTCTGGCAGATTTACATGAAAAGAGCAGGGGCCTCATGTATCAATGCTGTGTACGCACAAAAACTTTGCGTACGGCAGATTTCACGCTCACGTTTGGATTTACTAACGATGAAATGAACGTGAGAATGTGCGTTGGTCCACGCCAACTTCATGCCTGGTGTACGTACATTTCTTGTATGTGTTTTATTTCCATTGACGACTCCTAGAGGCAGTTGTGTTAAATTGCACACTACAAAATATCTTTAAGCCGTGTAATGGCAGCTGTATGGGACAGGTTCATCCGCATGTCTAAGGTTTCCATACCATGCAGTTGACCAGCCAAACATTAAAGCGCAATTTGCAGCGGTCGCCGGTTTTCCCAATGTAATCGGAGCGATCGACTGCATGCACATTGCTATAAAGGTGCCACCTGAAGACGAATTTGTATATGTGAATCAGAAACATTCCCATTCAATAAATGTGCAAATATTATATGATGCACACACTTATTAATGATTCCTATTTGTCTTCCTCGTGATGAAAAGTAGCCAAAATCTGATATGTAGTGGGCAAAAAAAAAGAAGAACGTCTTTATCAGTCGCTGGATTCGAACCGAGTTCATGCTCGAACGTGTCAAAACATGTTGTCATGCGTTTTACGAGCTACGCCACTTACACTGTTAAGGATACTACAAAATTAAATACCTTCACATCGCACTATTTCTTTTTTTTAATCCACTCGCGATGTTCAGACCAACTATATTAACCGTATCAGCTAAACTCTACCACTTTTTTTCTTTTGTTATTAATTCGGGAGGACAAACTTGCAAATAATTACCGAATTTCTCCGGTCTAGCTCCGAAAACAGCACCTCCAAATCACATTCTGTTTCGCTTGCTTTTGCCATTGCTTTTTCGTTGGGTTTTGCCAAAGTATAGTAATTAGCATGTTCATACGGGGGAGGAGGCTTTGGGCTTGTGCACGTGCGCTCAGTTTCACGTTCATTTGGATGTACAAAGAGAATATGCGTGTAATTTGGCATATGTAGTGTTTCATACATCTGAATTGTACTCAATGATTTAGTATGATTTTAACGCAAGTCTTCGTACATGAGGCCCCAGGTGCGAATGGCACTCGTGAGAGAAATTAGAGATCTGATAAAGCATACAAAGCTACTTTCGCAAAATCAAAAACTGGAAAAAAACGTATCTCTTGGGACATATTTGGCGCTTTCCAGAAATGCATATAGGGCTACGTTTTCAGAATAAGTCTGGCTTGCAACCATAGTAGGAAAAAAATACCACAGAAGTCAGTTTCCAGCATTCTTCAAAATATCTTATTTTTTGAGAAAAAATGATCAACAAGTTCAGTAAACAGTGACATCATTTTAATTTTTGTGTAAACTATCCCTTTAAGCAGCTTAAATAGATAAGTATCAGCTTTCATAAAAATGCTATTACTGATCAAACAGTTGAGAAACTAAAATACTTCAAATATTACTGGATGTAATACCACAGAAAATGCATGTTTCGCTGTGTTCTGTATTTTTCCTCACACGTGTTGTTTTACCACAGGAAACTGAGACGAGACTACCCTTCCAAGATCCTTATTAACCTCTGCATGGCCCTGCTAGGGTTGAACATGTTGTTCCTGGTGAACTCCTGGTTTGCCTCTTTTAACAGCAATGCCCTTTGTATCACCGTAGCAGCCTTTCAACATTACTTCTTTCTGGCTACCTTTACTTGGATGGGACTTGGTGCAATCAACATGTATCTGGCCTTGGTCAAGGTCTTCAACTCATATGTGCCGTCTTACATCCTCAAGTTCTGTGCAGTTGGATGGGGTGAGACAGCAAGTTTTGTAATCACCTACACTTTAGGTGTGGTCACATTTATCCTGCTATGCGAACTTTTGTGGGGAAAATCCAATAATGATGTGTGCAATCATGAGTTTTGCATGAGCTTGAGAAAGTTTGTTGTGCAGACTTTGTTTCAAATTGACCTAAAATGCTTTAAGCACTGAAATCATTATGTTGACTAACAGAAAAGATCCTTTTGTTTGAGTAATTCTTATCTATCTCCATTCTACTAACAATGAGGCTTTTTGAAGGCTTTGAAATGTCTTGATTTTAAAAATGTGACTGCACCTTTGTACTGTGAAGTTTGTATTTGAATGAACTTTCTATTATTAGAATATATTTGTGTAACATTTAAGAATCATATGAAGAGCTTCTGTTTGTTGCAACATAGGCTCATTCTGAAAACATAGCCCTAAACATTTCTGGAGATCGCGAATTATGTAACCAGAAGTACGTACAGCTTCATTTCGTCTTTAAAACAAATGCTACTGGGTGGTATGACTCCTTTTCGTGCTTAACAGCTAACCGCTTACCTCTGTATGGACAGCTTTCCTCCTGTAACCAGTTTGTCCAGTCACCATGTACGATTAGTCAGTCAGTCAGTCAGTCATTCAGTCAGTCGACAGCAGCCTCTGGTGGATTTATGCAAGAACAGCAGGCACGAATTACACTCACCAAAAAAAAATTCGATCTGAAAAAGCGTACACAGCGGCCTTTGATGGATTAGTGAAAACAAAAACTGAAAAAAAACATAGCTCCTGGGACATATTTGTCGCTCTCTAGAAATGTATATAGTGGTATGTTTACAGAATGAGCCGGTGTTAGTCTGTTAATTCAAAAACTGTTGTTTTTTTTACAGGTATACCTTTGTCAGTTGTAATTTTAGTGCTTGCCATTGACTTCAATTCATATGGCACCAGCCTCTCCACAGACCTTCTCCAAGAATCTACTGCCTTGTAGGTGGAAAAATTTAAATGCACAATCATATAATACATTTTTGTGTATTTCAACCCTTACAAAAACACATGCGCTTTACAATTTTAAAATCATGTGGAGCATGTGAAGAAATGTGATCCACATTTGGTTTTTAAAAGTAATAACCAAGCAAAGCATAATCCATCTACATGCATAACGAAGCATAACAATCAGGGGGGATTTAACCAATAAGCGAAGTAAGCAGCCACTTAAGACCCCAGGAAATTTGGGGGCCCCAATAAATACATAGAAGTATAAATTACATACATAAAAATTTAACATGTTTTTTATCATATTTGTATGGTGAGAGTCTAACAAATAAAAATGTACATAACTATAACATCTACACAAATTTGTCTTATACACCCCTAATCATGGAGCAGTCAAGTCAGGTAAAGATTCGATTTTAAAAACAATTTATTATTTTCGATTAATTCATTTTTTAGTTGTAAAAATGATTTCACGAAAACAAACTATTTAAAAGAGATTTTATTATGATACTACATAGAAAAGAAGATTTAATGATATTAGAAAAAAACCTGCAAAATAAAATTAAAAATTAATAAAACTACAAAAGGTGAATTTTAGTACTGTTGGGCCCCATGACTGCAACCTAGAGCCCCCAAATCACTAAATCCACCCTTGATAACAATATAACTACATATTTATAACCATTAAGAATACCCATCCAGCTGCAACCTAGTACTGGGAAACACACTCTCGCATTCACACACATACACTACAGCCGAGTTAATCCAGTTCACTTATAGCACATGTCTTTGGACTGTGGGGGGAAAACTGGAGTGCACAAACACGGGGAGAACTCCACACAGTATTGCCAACTGGCCCAGACAGGATTCAAACCAGCGACCTTTTTGCTGTGAGGCGATAGTGTAGACCACTGAGCCACCATGCTTCCCAATTTCCAATTTGTTGGAGTCAAAGCTCTGTTAGTTCAGCTAATGAATAAGCAATAAAAACACAAGCTCATTCTCACGGGAAAACCACACATGCATCCCATTGCTTTACATGTTAAAAATCCCATGTGAAAGATTTATGATTTTAACGTGAAGCTCATGTGATGTTTTTCTGTATGAATTATTATAGTTAGTTCTTATTATTAGTGTTCTTTCTTGAACATTGTCGTCATGTACCATCTCTTTTCATCCTTTTCAGCTGCTGGTTTAAGAATGACGTGACCTTTTATGTGACGGTGGTTTCGTTCGCCATCCTGATCATGGTCTGTAATATCATCGTGTTTGTCGTGGTACTGGTACAAATCCACAAAATGCGGGTCAACAAGCCTTCCAGCAGCAGAAAAGGGTTCCTGCATGACCTTCGAGTGGTGGCCAGCCTAACCTTCCTGCTGGGACTTACCTGGATACTAGTCTTCTTCGGTTGGGGCCCAGCCAAAACACCCCTGATGTACCTGTTCTCCATCCTCAACAGTCTTCAAGGTAACAAGAGCTTCTAATGCTCAGAGAGAGAGAGAGAGAGAGAGAGAGAGAGAGAGAGAGAGAGAGAGATTGAGAGAGAGAGAGAGAGAGAGAGAGAGAGAGAGAGAGAGAGAGAGAGAGAGAATAAAAGCCACAAAATTGTATGTATTAGCACATTTGTGATTATAAAGGATCATGTGGGAACATAAGCAGAAAAAGCAATATTAATCTACACTATCTGACAAAAGTCTAGTCAATGATCCCAGTTGTAAAACCAACATATGATAACTTGACTTCGAGTTGATCATTTGGAAAAGTGGCAGAAGACAGATTTTTTAGATGAATCATCTGCTGCATCCAAATCATCACAAATACTGCAGAAGAACTATTTGAACCCGCATGGACACAAGATTTTCACAGAAATCAGTCAATTTGCTGGTTTGGGGTAACATTCAGTATGGGGCGTGCGAGAGATCTGCAGAGTGGACGGCAACATCAACAGTCTGAAGTATCAAGACATTTGTGCTGCCCATTAAATTACCATTTCTTTAGCAGGATAGCGCTCCTTCTCATACTTTAGCCTCAACATCAGATTTACTGAAAGCAAAGAAGGCTAAATGTTCCAAGATAGGCCAGCCCAGTCACCAAACATAAACATTATTAGGCATGTCTGGGGTAAGATGGAGGAGGAGGTATTAAATATGAATCCAAAGAATCTTGATGAACTCTGGGAGTCCATGCTTTCTTTGCCATTCCAGTAGTGGATGTAGTATCTCCACTACTAGGGGAATTGTGACAATCTAAAACACTTAACCTAATAAATGTGATGTGTAAACATATGTACAGGCTAACAGATAAACCCAGAATGTGAATGCATATAAAACTATTAGAAATGAGTCTAAATTAGAAATATACATACTTAAGTAATTTTCTTTTAAAAAGGCAAACAGATAAACCCAGAATTTAAATGCAACTGTTTTCCATCCATTGAAAACCATGATGAAAAATAGTTGCATCCGTATTTGGTCTTCATCTGCTTGCCTGTGTGGAGTAGAATATATTTTAAAAACTGTAATTCAAATTAGATCTTTACATGTTACTTTCTTTAGCATTAAAGGTGCCATAGAATGCATTGATACAATGTGTTAAACCATTCTCTGATTTATGTACATAGAAGAAACGTGGCATAGGTAATCAGAAACGTCATTCCCATTAAATTAATGCTCTGTTTTACCTTTTTTGGAGAGGTCATGAATATTTATAAGCTTAAGTGTGAAAATTAATTTTACTTCAGTTGTCAAACCAAAATGTATTAGCAAACTGTGTAGATAGTATATACTGTAGTAGAATTGTAGAATCAAATGATGTTGAAGGTGTGGCAAAATACTGTATATATATATATATATATATATATATATATATATATATATATATATATATATATATATATATATATATATATATATATATGTGTGTGTGTGTGTGTGTGTGTTTTAGAATGTCCCGGAATACTGGATAGATTAAACAAACCTAAGCATAAATGAAAGATCTATAGACAAATGTTTTATGTATTTCAGGTTTCTTTATCTTCCTGTTTTATTGCTTGATGAAAGACAATGTTAGAAAGCAGTGGAGGATGCATCTCTGCTGTGGAAGATTCAGAGAGTCTGAATATTCAGGTTTGGCTCACATAAACAACTAAATCTATTCTTTAACTATAATCAATAAATACAACTAAGAGAAATATTCTGATGGTAATTCTTATTTTTACAAAAACCCACATACCGGCAAGAAATACAAAGAAGTGATCTTTAAAAAAGTACTCACCAAGTGAACTTTTCCCATTTACAGTTAAAAGATATATAAATGTACTCTTTTTTAATAGACTGGAGCCGTTCTGTGCCAAAGGGGGACAAAGGGAAAGGTGGTCTAGAAGTCTCATCATCCATGAAGTCAGAAATTACCAGTGAAAGGAAGATCTCGGATACCTCAAACACAGGGACCAGCAATGATGACTTCCTGAAACAAGAGAGTAAACAATGAAAAAAATCAGAAGATTCAGTTTTTTCTTTTGTAGTGATCTTAAATGAAGCCTTTGAAAAACTTCTACAGGAATTTCTAGAAAGCTCCTTGTTTCATTGATTTAAATCTGTCTCACTAATTATTTATTTATTTCTTCCAGCCAGGGAGATTAAATAAAGGCATAGTTCACCTAAAAATGAAAATGATGTCATCACTTACTCTCTCTTTACTTGTTTCAAACTGTTATGAGTTTCTTTTTTCTGTTGAACGCAAATGAAGATATTTTAAAGAAAACTGGAAACCTGTAACCATTGACTTTCATAGTAGGAAAAACTATGGAAAATTATAGCATTCTTCAAAATATCGTCTTACTCATGAAGGTTTGCAAACACTTGAGAGTGAGTAAATAATGAGTACATTTTTAATTTTTGGGTGAACTATTCCTTTAAGAAGGTTATGTTATGTAATGTATGTAATGGAGTGTCATTTCAGTAATGCATTATCCATTTGTAAAAAAATATAAATAAATTATAAGTAAATACATAAAATATATACTTACTTATATATAGTTTAACAATGAAATAGCTTGATAAAAAATTCTTGCTTTAGACTATCAGTATTAAAAAAAAATTAGCAGGTTTTTTTCTGCCAGCGGTAATGAGAAGTGCTATAAAATTCAGATGTTTTGTACATAATATGCTACATTAAGAGGGTTTTGGTTAATCCATCTGCATACTTTATATCAAGTTTGTTTGTCTTTGCTTACAGAATATTTATTAGATAGATACATTTGCAAACAAAATGACTGAAAACATTTTAGTCTGATCCGCAGTGTCAACGGTGAAAGGAAATAAAACAACATGTCCTAAAAACATTAGTTTTGTCAGTGTCTTTTTCCTGTGGAGTCGACAGTTAAACTCGTTCAGTCACATTCTACTCATACTGGTTAAAGTTCAGAGATTGACGCCCCGCGTTTAAGAGCAAAACGTGTCGCAGTTTAGTCGCCTGATCAGTTTAACTTCTGCTCAAAGAGAAACGATTTAACTGGTTTACCTGCAGCATGTTTACGTGGCGGATGTTACCTTTACTTTATCACTGTGATTCATCGGGTTGCAGCGATTAAAACGAGCAAGATCTCACATTTTTTGATACGGTGAGTATAAAAAAGTGCCGTGGAGGCTATTTTCTGCAATCATTTCATTTTAAAATAACTGCAACATAAATGTAACGTTTCACCTTTTATATTTTACGTCTGAAAACATGCGTTTGTGGGTTTTAATATTATGCCAATTTCTAAGATTTCTTAATGAACTGAACTGCCGCATTGTTAACTAAATATTGCATTTAATACTGATTTAAATATATGTGTTTAATTATATAAATTACTATACCTTTAAATGTTGCATTTGTTGACTAATGTTGAATACTGTCAGAAAACTATCGTCGATCAAGGAGTCAAGAAAAGAACATATTTTAAATAATCTATTATACTATTTGCATTTATGTTATTAGAAAAAACTTAGACAATTCTTTGCATTTTCCAGAAATAAGTTTTAAACATAATTTACATAATTTGATAAATAACATATAGGCTACCTGCAAGTGATACAGGCGTAATCTTTAATTCATTAATAGCACATGATGTTTTCAAAAACTTATTTTCAAAAAGGAAGTTTCAAGTGCTATAGTTGAATCTATTTCATATTGTAGTATTGACTTATACAAGGAGCAATACATTTGTTACAATATTTATTCAGCTTTGGTAGTGTTATAATACAGCTTTTTATCTTCGTTTTATGTTAGCTCAGGCAAATAAAAAAACTATTTTAATAATGTAGTAGACGCTCAATATCCGTTGAAATTAGTCAATGCTTCCAACCTTTTATTAATTAACTGATAATGGTAACTATATATTCCATAATTCAGATTTTCACAGTAATGCTGTAGAAAATTATCCTTAAAAAGACTTTAAGAAAATTGTTCACAGTTATTTGTTTTTTAGTGTGAAGAACATTTAATTATCTATTTTGTTTTTATGTTACTTAAACTTAATTTAATAATTTAATCAGGTAGCTATACAAAGTTGAACTAAATATTTGCTAGTCTGCTTGACTGATATAAGTTTAAATAACAAGAAAAGCCTAACTAAAAAAAAAAATAAGACAGCAATATATGATTTACAGTGTTTGGTGAAAATGTGGAGTATAAAGGTTCTTCAAGGAACCATTGATTCAGCTAAATTCTAATGATTAAATGCAGAACATAATACAGTCTGTGCTATTCTTATCCTTTCATTTATCAACCCCATACAAAAAACATCATAAAATGATGGGATGCTATTGCAATTTTACATTAAAAAACATAAAGTCATCACACATGATGAGCAATGTATGCTACACCATTCCTGCAGTATCTAGATTAGTGATGGAGGAGGATCTAATGAACCCAGTGGCTAAGAAAACTAAGGAGCAGTCCGGTAGTGTCCTTCTCACCTACTTCCAAGGAGACATCAACAGCATGGTGGATGAGCATTTCTCCCGGGCTCTGAGTCAAGCGGTGAAACCAAAGGAAAAGTCTGCTCAGACAAGTAACAGTTCTTTAACAGTATTCTCACGAAAAATATTCGACTTCTTGGTGAATTTAAACGTTGAATTATTATTATTATTATTTTATTTTATTAGATGGATCCAGTCAATGGGAAGCACAGTCACAAAGCAGGTTTCAACCCATGTTTCCTCCAGAACATCTCTGGTTAGGAACAAGCAGTGAGTCTCATTCAAACTATCACATGTCACCGAATCACCCTGCAAACTGTGGGATTTTGTGGCCAGGGGATTCAAGGCATGGTATGGGTCTCGCTCTGCCCCCCATGATGTACCCCTCTGTTTCGTGTCCTGATGGGTTGATAGCGCCAGAGGACCAGTACTCTAATTCACTGTTACACTTGCTCCACAATGATCGTCCTGACACAAAGCAAGACCTCCACATGAATGGATGGACAAAATATCCTGGACTTAGTAACCAGCACAATCTAAAACCTGGTAAATGTCTTTACTTTCTAGCTGAGCTATACTCGTTTTGGATTGGGATCATATATATATATATATATATATATATATATATATATATATATATATATATATATATATATATATATATATATATATATATATAATTGCAATCTCACAGTTTCATGATTTTTCTAAAATTATATCTCTCAATTCTCACAGTTATGCAGTTACCCTGTGAATTTGTCATTTGCATATCACAATTATGACTTTTTCCTTTCCTCTCCTTTTTTATTATTATCTTTTATAACACATTTATCTTATAATAGTTATATTATCTATAAAACACAATTCTGTCATTATATCTTGCTGTTCAAACTTTTGGTTACACTTTATTTTGAGGTGGCAAGTTTAACTATTCATTTAATTAGTAAGTAATATTAATCAATCACTTGTACTATATATGGCCGGGGTTAGAATGTGGGCTAGGTTTAAGGTTAGTTACATGTAATTATGCATAATTCATTGCAATTACTATTGTAAGTGCATGGAATGTAACTACATCACCTTAAATCAAAGTGTTACTAAACTTTGTAATATAAGAATATAATATAATATAAGAATACGAATTTAGATTCCACAATTCACATTTCCCCCTGAATTTGGTATTTCTTTTTTAAATCTACAACTTCAACTCAATTTCTCACAATTGTGATATAACTCTATCCTAGTCATATATATTTTTTATATCTAGCATTTATCACCTTTATTTTTCGCAATTTTTATATTTCACAGTTCAGTATTTTTGTGAAAAATAAAGTGATAAATTATGTGTAAAAAAACTAAACTGTTAGATGTAAACCAAACTGCAAGAAAGTCATAATCCTGAGATCAAGTTTTTTTAATTCCCCAAATATAACAAGCTTCTACAGTCTTTCGGAAATACCAGAATAAAGAGTTCAAAAGAATTTAAAATTATAATCTTTTGCACTAATATAAAAGTATGCCTTGTCCTTTTAATTAAGTTGATGCATCCTTACTAAATAAAAGTATTAATTTATATTCATACAATAGAAAAAAATAACATCTGACTGACCCAACTTATGTAAACAGCAGTGACTGTATATATCTCTTAACACACACGTAATACTGTATACACTGTGTACAAATCCTGGTTGCCTTACATTTTTAAGCTGAATTAACCTTGTGAGTCCATTGAACTTATATTATGTTAAACTCACTTAAAACAGCTCGCATAACTTATAAAATTAATTTGAAATGTGATTAACTTAGTTAAAAAAATTACAATGAACTATAATATATGCTGTCATGACTAATTGATCATATATTTTATAGTGCATTTAACCATTTTTTTTAGCATTTCTACTATTATTTTAATTCTCAGATTTTTAATTATGTCACTTTTTGTTGTACTTTCTGTCTTTAGGTATGAAGGTGATTGAGAAGAAGGATTTTGACTGGTATTAACCTAAGAAGTTATGTGTACTTTAAAAGCAGGAACAAAGAAGTCTTTCATTGTTCTTTCGTTTAACTGAACAAGTGACTAATGGCCCTTGCAATGCTTCACCTGGAGGCTTCTGCACATCCAACCTGTTCAGAAACAAGCTCTTCATGAATCACAGCACAGAAGATTGTAGACCAGATTAGCCTCAGGCTCTGAGGTTAAAGACGTTTATCACGCACACTAAAAACATGTAATTGGTGTATTTACAGATTTCTTTAACTGGGATTTGTATCAGGTGGAGTGCATTTGTTGCTACACTGAAAATAAAAGATTCATTGGATTTACACATTTTTTTTAAGGTAAGTGGTTGTAAGCAATTTATAAGGACTGAATTTAAACAAATCAAATTTAGCAATGTTCAATTTAATTTGTTGTTTAAATTCAGATTATATCAATTGTTTGCAACAATATGCAATGAATCTTTTTTTTCAGTGTACTGAATATTGTTGTTGTTTTAAAGATTTTTATAAGAAACGGCTGACACTTCTAAGGCCATTTGAGGTTGAATTTCATTTTTAAGGTTGTATACAAAAAAGTCTGGTAACAAAGGTTTTGAAACTATTAGAGTTGTGAAATTCATTACACAGAAATGTATAAATGTATGAAAACTAAATGTATAAATATATTTTAAATAGGCATTGATTTATAAAATATGTTTCAGTTTGAAACACACCATATTTGTTCTCATTTCATTCATGGACATGTTACAAAGCTTGTCTAATATTGTTGTTTTTGTCACAATAATTTGACTTGATGCACAATATTTGATGTCAACCACAAAAAGAAATATAAATTAAGTATAAAATATTTAAAAGCTTATATTGCCATCCTATCTAGACTGTAAAAATAAACGGTAATTATCAGATTCCATATTTTGTGGTGTTTTATGTTTATATACGGTTGTGAATTGCATTATTTGTGTTTTATTTATGCTCGGTTGACTTTTGATGTTAAAAAATTTAACACTGCAAATTGCAAAAAATCAACTTTTATTGATATTTTAGTAGTTTGAGACATGATAATGTTTAAGAAATAATATAGAGAATTAAGTCTGTGGGAAAAAAAAGTACTGGCAGTTTATTACATGTTTTTTTACTATAATTTACTGCACAAACACTTCAAACTAAAACTTTAACAAAAGTCACTTTTCAAAATTTTCGACATCAAAAGCTTTTGGAAGAAAGATCAAGATCCCAATATGCAATTTAAAAACATGAATAAGTGAGAAAACATGAATCACAAAATATGGAAAACTGCTATATGGACATTTTTACAATAAGTAAAACCCAATAAGTTAAGGTAACTCAAACCATTTGAGAAAACCGATTGCAACAAACCATTTAAGTTCAAAAACTAATTCGAGTAAACAATTAAAGTTAAAGAAATTATCTATATGATGACTGTGAATCTCCATTTAAGCTGAAGTAATGAGGTTTTAAATTAACTCATTACCTTTAACACTGAGTTTAAAACTCTTTTCAAATGAGTAGAATTAACTTTCAGTCAATTTTGAGTTAACGACACTCATTTCATTTGATAAAGTTGATTGTTGGGTTTAACAGTGTATACACTTTGTTTTTCAACAGTCACAAACAAGTTAAAACTCACTTCACCATTGTATTGTTTTGACTTTATTCTCCATAAATGACATGAAGACTGCTTTAATAAACTTAATCAGTAAATTACAGCAAATGTACATGATCTAGAGCTGGTTGATATCTGAAATGACAGGCGTTAAACTTATATTTAATGAAAACATCAAGACTGCACCCTAGCGGATGAAAACAACATTGCACAACACCTTACTGTAAAAACACATTAACTAAAGCAGCATGATGTGAAGTGTGTATGTCTTAGAGCCAATCATAACCTCACACTATGATGTAGCTATCAAACTCCACTCCCTCACCATGAATCTAATTCATAGACGGACGCAGATGGAGGAACAGCCATCTCCACACCCCTGCTTGAGGATTATTGATGTCCTTGCACTATATTTAGCAGTTCCCCATCTGGTGTGCTATCCAAATAAAAATGACCAAAGCCGAGGCTAAGCTGAGACCTGCGCTGAGACTCACCTCTGGATGTAAAAATGATCGGTTGCTTCGCATTTCATTGCTAAGGGAGTGTGCAACTAAATTCATGGTCATATCAGAAAACAACTGTTGTACTATTAATGTGCACAAAATGATTCTGACTGGTCAGTTTTGCCATATCTAGCCATCTGACATTTCACATGCTGGACCCTTAATCATGTCTATGTATCAACTTCCGTGCTATATCCAAAAGAAGTATGCATAACATGGTAGAATTAAGTAGATAACATTACACAAAACTCAACAGGAATTTTACTATTTCAAAAGGGCCACAACATGAGTGGTAGAGCTGCCAGACTTTTGTCTCAGGCTTAGCATTTGGAGTAGGGCCTAATTAAAACTAACACTAAATAAAACAAAGCATAAAATGTTAAAAATTGTTCCTCAGACTGCACTTCTGCTGTATATATCCATACTTATGCAACTTCTAGGTGCCGAAATGTGGGAGATCTTGAGCAATATTGTGCGATATGGCTGTATATCGGCACTTGTAGGAGACATGCATTGGCACAAGGCTGCAGGTTGAGGGCCTTGGTGTTCAACCAATGACAATATAGTCATATCGCACTGCTACAAGTGTGATAATGCATTTATACAACAGTTTGACTGCATAATTGTTTGTGTGTGTGTGTGTGTGTGTGTGTGTGTGTGTGTGTGTGTGTGTGTGTGTGTATATATATATATATATATATATATATAAATATAAATATATATATATATATATATATATATATATATATATATATATATATATATATAAAAACACAGCCTAAAAATCCTTTTGTATGAGGAACTACTTTCTTCCGCAGCTCATTTACATGAGTGTAACATGACAACTGATCTTTAAAACAGCAGATACCATTACTACTTCACCAATGTCACTTTAGAGCTAATGTTTGAATGATGCTCTAGCGTAATGTCTAAAGTGATGACAAAACAGATGATTTTGCCCACAAATTAAGATTATAAAATGCCATCAGTCTACAGCGATTTCCCAGTATTTCTCTGTTGCAATCGGGAGATCACAATAATTAACCCTGTAAAAAAACAAAACAAAGCAAATATGTGGCTTCGCAAAAATGATAAAAGTATCAAACTCACCACAGATGAGGAGAAACGCATGCAGAAACATCATGAACCAGATTATGGTTATGTTTGTGATAAGGAAAAACACTAAACACAGGCATTTCATCTTTCTTTCTGTTTATTAAAGTCTGCAGGAACGAAAGCATCAGACTCGCTAAAAACCGCTTGCCAACCAACTCAGGGTTATACAAAGAGTGGCCACCACAAAATACATACATTTCTAACATGTGAGTCCCATCTCACGCTCAGAGTCAACACACTACAATTACTATGGTATAAATACAGCACTACAGCATACAAAAAAGTCTGATCAACTTAGAATGTCACTCACCAGATTTATAATGATTTTATCAGCTGCAGTTTAAAATTACGCTGGGTTTTTCCTCCTCTAAGGGCTTATGATACGGTCTCTGTCACCATCTTGTGGATGGACAACATCAACTGTCTTTGGTCTGCACAATGACAAGCTAATGGCCGCCACCAACACACTGTCACTCAGAAATTATAAATATTTAAAACAGGCACTATTCTTAATAAACTGCATAGTTACAATGCAAATCTAAACAACAATCTAAACTACAATCTAAACAACTACATTCTCGATTAAAAAGCCTTTAAAGTACATTGTGTTTTACCCCATTTATGTACCATTTTAAAAAGTGCACATATTTATATAACGAGTCAACACAAAGGAAAACATGAATTACATGTTTGGCCACAGGGAAGCTTTTGTTCATTTCTTTCTTAATGTACCTGCAAACAGGCCTGTGCAGAGACTGTCCAAAGGGCATGTGCAGGATAAATTTTTGGAGGGGGGGGTTGGGGTTGGGGGGGGGGACATGGGGGTGCTGCAGATCTGCTGCAGAGTGGATGGATGCGCGCGTACTGAAGAGCGGTGTTAAGCCTGATTTATACTTCTGCGTCAGGTGACCGGCGTAACCCACGGCGCAGGCAACGCGCGTGGCTGTGCATTTATACTTCTGCGCGCTGTCTCTGTCGGTCTGCATTAACACTTCCGAAACGCTAGTTGGCAGTGAGGTGTAAATGTTCCTCTGTGTCGAGTTTCTTCGCTACTTTTTTGCATTTCCTGAACACTTTCGGGATGTACAAGTGGCTTAAACTCGCTCATTTTGAGGCAGGAACCGGCGGACGTGCAACAACTTTAACTATGAGGTAAACACAAAACAAAACTTTCCATCCGGAGCTCCTTCACGGTACTCCACACTTGTAAACAGTCATTCGCGCGCCTCTCGGTCCCACCCAGACTCGTCAGCGCTACCAACCCGACCAGCGCTACCAAGCCGGGCACTTTCTATCCAAGACTAAAAAGGGCATGTCCACTGCACAGGTTGAGCCCTATGTGTGCACGTGCCTGCCTGCAAAGGCATCAGCAGCACAACTGGGTTGTAGGTTGCCAATTTGAGGTCACAAATGGTTTGAAATCTATTGACCTTATTCTAAAATGCGGAAGTGCGCCTGTTTTCGCGATTGTCTTAGAACTTTCGATTCAGTCGCCTATGGGAGAAATGACAAGAATAATAAACGGCAGAAAATGGTCAAACTACTTGCTCTACAAACAAATTTTTGCATGACTATACAGACCAAGTAGAATAATATAATAAGAAAATATTAAATTGCAACATCAAGCAGCGTAATGAGCAGTTTTTAATGTCAAAAAAATGAATGGAAGTGAATGAGACCGGAAGTCGCGAGACAAAAAGATTCAAATGGCAGCGCCCGCTCGTCTGCGGAGAATAAGGTGAATATGATGTGTTGAATGTGTGAGTAGTTTCATCACAGATTTGGTAACAGGACAACCTTGGAGTTATATGTTGATGTGATTATTCATATAACAAGGTTTGAGCTATAAAAAGGAATTTTCCTGAAGGAAAGAGAAAGGTGTGAAGTATAGGAGACTATGTGGAAAGCCGGAGTGTTGACGTATGTCTTATTTACAAATTATACTTAGAAATAAAATACTGTAAAGTTCTGTAATGGACAGAACTCCATTTTGGATTCAAATTTTCTCATTCATAAAAATTAAACCAATGCCATCTTGCGTCTTAGAATGATCATCCAGTGAGCTAAATTGACACTTGTGTTAAATGGTAGACAAATGTCTGAATAGTCCCTGACATAGGCGTTATTCCATTACTAATGGGCTCAACTCTATGCCCTAATCCCTTCAATGGGTTTACACTCCACATCAAAAGCTTTAAAGAGGCGAAGGAACAAAATAAATGTTCCTTGGTATGAACTTCTGTGTCATGTTGCATCATATCACATGAATGAAGACTGTCCACTGTCTTTAGAATTCTTCGATCCGAATATGGAGCCAGAAATAATACATTTACAAAATAAAATTCATACAAGCACAGCACAATTCACTTTTACAAAATCCAATTTGTACATTTTTAAACACACAATTCCTGCATTGACAAGTAAAAGTCTTAAATATTTTCAGCAAATGAATTGGATTTACATATTTTTAAATTGTGTTTTGAGTTCACGAATTGGGCTTGTGTATTAATAAATTGTGTTTTAAATTCATGAATTGGATTTGTGTATTTTTGAATCATGTTTTGAATTTATGAATTAAATTTGTACATTTATAAATCGTGTTTTAAATTTACAAATTGGATTTGTGCATTTATGAATCATGCTTTCAATTTACAAATAGGATTTTTGGAATTTTAAAATGTGTTTTGAATTTACAAATTGGATTTGTGTATTTTTAATCATGTTTTAAATTTACGAACTGAACTTATGTATTTTTGAATCGCATTTTGAATTTACAAACTAGATTTGTGTATTTTTGAACGTGTTTTGAATTTACAAACTGAATTTGTGTATTTTTGAATCGTGTTTTAAATTTACGAATTGGATTTGTGTATTTTTAAGTTGCGTTTTGAATTCACGAATTGGATTTGTGTATTTTTGAATCATGTTTTGAATTTACGAATTGTAATTGAATTAAATTTTGAGACTAATCTAGTTCCATATTTGAATGGGTTCAGTTTTGTGCACCTTGGCTGTGGAACAACCTTTTGAAATTAGTGCCCATGATTGTTCTCACTCCAAAATGCCCTTTTGACAAGGATTGTATAACCTGAAAGTAACAACTGTGTAAACTGTATAAAGAAAATAACAAACCATGTTAGATTTCAGGTTTCCTTAAATAGTACAGGCAAAAAATTGACACTTTACAACCCCAAGAGGCCACAGTAGGAGTCGGAAATAGCAGGGAAGTGGCATAATTGGCTCTGTGCAGTATTATCCTTTACCATGTATCAATAGATTTTTTTGCTCTGTTTGTTGAAAAATTGCAAGGCAGTTAATGATAACTCAAAAAGTCATAAGGTCTGAGCCACATGCCTTCAGTTTTACTTGTTTGGATATTGTTTGAAAACCAATGTCCTTGTGTTCCCACAGGTACAATTGGAAGAATTTCATGACTCTTCTGGCATTTCAGCTTGTCTTTGTTATCATCACTCTTTTCAAGCCTCCACTCTCCTCTTTACTTGCACTCAATCTGTAATTCTAATACAGTCTGCAGTGACACTTCAGAGAATCCACAGCGCACAACTCAATTAGTCTGCTGACCTACAGAGGTGTCACCTTTAAATAGGGCATATTTCATTTCTGGCATTAGGAAATAATATTTCTATCTCATCTCTGTTTTCAGTGTTGCCAAGCCAGTTTTCATGATAATGTGTCATTTCCTAAACAATACAGTTTGACAGCAGAGACTAAATAGCTTATGTTAACCATTGTGAGCAGAATACAATGACCTATATGAGTATCTGTGCATGGATTATGCCAGCAGCTCTTACATTGCTGATAATATGTCTTTGTTATTAACCTTCTTGTAACTGCAGTGGCTCTGGTAGTGCTTTTAACTAAAGAACATAGTATGACATAAATCATGTAATAATTAAAAGTATAAAGCCAACAAAGGAAACAAAAGTAAAGACATAAATATATGAACAAACTTTGACTTGCCATAGCATTTGTATACTGCAACTCTCTGATGATTTGAAGTGCTTTTGAGTTTATTGGGGGACAACTTAATTACACATAGACTCATTCTGAAAACGTAGCCCTATATACCTTTGTGAAGATTGCGAATTATGCAGCCAGAAGTATATATGGATGCATTTCTTCTTTAAAACAAACGTTACGAGATAGTATAACACTGTTCCTTTTCATGCTTACCAGCTGACCGCTTACGTCTGTATGGACGGCTTTCCTTCTGTTACCAGTTTGTCCAGTAAGCTTGCCAAACATCAGCAGACTTGACATGCAGAGAGGAGTTGACAACGACAATGGAGTTCGAGTCCAGTGAAGAACGGTTCCAAAAAGCAGGTAAAACCAAAACAGAATCCAAAAAATAAAATAAACAAGTAAAAAAACAGGGTGAGAATGTGGTCAAATCTGAAAATGTGGAAAAAATCAGGGGAGGGCTTTTCTTTTTCTGGGTTGCTTTTTAAAAATGTTGATTAGGTTTAGGGAAGTGGGTGGGCGGAGCAATCTGTGATTTTAAAAACACTATTGGTTGGGTTTAGGGAAGGAGAAGGGTAGGTCATTCGGTCGGTCAGTCGTTTAGTCAGTCAGTCATTCAGTAAGTTAGTTAGTCAGTTGACAGTGGTCTTTGGTAGATTTACGTGAGAAGAGCAGACACAAATGGCACTAGTGAGAGAAATTTGAGATCTGAAAAAGCATACATGGCAGCCTCTGGTGGATTTGCGAAGACAAAAACAGCAAAAAAAAATTTGCATATATTTGGCGCTCTCCAGAAATGTATATTGCGGTACGTTTTCAGAATGAACCTGGGTTGACTTATTTGGTTTATGTTCAATCCACTTAAATTTGTAAAAATTAATAAGCTAACTCAATTCCTGTATGTTGCTACAACACAAATAGATTTTGTGGAACCCATACCCAAACAGTTGAAGGCAAAATGATGACATTTTTATTCATTTTAAAAATATTTTCCAAGTGATGTTGAATGAAGCAAGAAAATATTTACATATATTATAATTATTTTTTATTTATTTCTTATTATGATATGTTTTAGTTTGGCTGGAATAGAAAAAGTATTTACTTTAAAAAACAATTTTTAAGGTTAATTTTATTTAGGAATGTTCAATGGGCTAAAGAACAAACCACTGCTGTCGAATGACTAATTATTTAACCTAACTTGTCTACAGTAGTTAACTAGTTAAGCCTTTGAATTAAACTTTAAGCTCAATACTGATATCTTTAAAACTATTATGTTTTTAAAAAACTTTTTTTAACTAAGTATTTTTTCTATTTTCCAATGTCAATGTGTAATAAAAGACAGAACTGCTTTGACTATGCAATTTCTCTTCTGTAATCTGATAAATCAGTGGTGAGGAACCTGTGAGTTACAGGTGGCTATTTGACTAAAAATAAATACAGGGCTCTCCAGCGGTCTCGCTTCAATAATATTTTACAGTTGAAAAAAAATATAACCATCACTAGAAATCAGTTTTCTGGTGAAAATACAATTACAATTCCCTTTTATTGTGTGTGTGTGTATGTATATGTATATGTGTGTGTGTGTTTGTGTATATATATATATATATATATATATATATATATATATATATATATATATATATATATATATATATATATATATATATATATATATACACACACACACACACACCCCAATGGCTTTTTTAAAAAATGCATTTGCCAAAAATATGAAAAATGGCAGAAAAAAAGGTTCCCAACCCCTGTGATAGATCTATGACATCCCCAATTTTTAAGTTCACCTAAAAACAACAAGTAATGTATCTGACCAGCAACTCAGAACCATAAAGTTTCTGCAAAATTAAACTGCGTGTTTTTTGTAGCACATCAAATCAAATAAAATCACTTTTATTGTCACATCAGCAGCAGCACGTGTGCTATGATGAGTGAAAAGCTTAGGTGCTGGCTCCAGACAGTACAAAATACAGACAGTGCAAATACAGACAGTGCAAATACAGACAGTGCAAATAAAAAAATAAATAAATAAAAAACATAAAAAAGCAAAAAAAAAATTCATAAAAGCACATTTCACATTACAAACACATAAACTGTTTGCATTTTACTTTTAAGTAAAGTCATTCATTCATTCATTCATTTTCTTTTCAGCTTAGTCCCTTTATTAATCTGAGGTCACCACAGCGGAATGAACCACCAACTTAATCAGTATATGTTTTACGCAGCGGATGCCCTTCCATCTGCAACCCATCACTGGGAAACATCCATAATCACTCATTCACAGATATACTACTGACAATTTAGCTTACCCAATTCACCTTTAGCACATGTTTTTGGACATGTGGGGGAAACCGGAGCACCAAGAGGAAACTCATGTGAACTTAGGGAGAACATGCAAACTCCACATAGAAATGCCAACTGACCCAACCGATGCTCGAACCAGCGACCTTCTTGCTGTGAGACAATCACGCTACCCTCTGCGTCAACGTGACACCTTTTTTAGTTTAAATATTTCAAATAAAAGGATGATATTGATATTACAGTTTTTCTCGATTGCTTTGATGCAGTTGTCAACTGAAACTCCACATTTTCAAAACAGTTAACACACAGGCCTAAACAGCGGCACTCATGGTCAAAATGACACATTTTGCTTGCAAAAGGCACATATCGTGTCAAAACATTTAAAATATGAAACAAAAGCTAGTTTTACCTTCAAACAACACAACTTGCAAACAAGTATATGAGCTCTTTCAATTAATCATTACACAATGGACAACAAAATACAAAATACAGAACTCAGTGCACCACCATTGCTTGCCATTGTAGCTTATAGCCAATGGCATTTGTTGTCTTTCTATTTGGGCAGTCAAACTCGCCTTTTTTGCAAAGAATTGGATCAAGAATAAGATATGCTTGGATTGAATATATATTGAATTCATGACATTTTTCAAACTGCGACTGAAAACTGAAATACTGTAAAAAAACAAAACAGGCAAAAGTAATAAAATACTGTGAATATTAGAGAAAACACATGTAAAGTAATATACAGTCAAATCTATTGGGAGTATAGGACATAGTCATATTGACCTCCTCCATCAATGCTGGCACAGAACAACACAAACCTTCCATCGTTTTTATAAGGTTTGCAGAATGATGGCTAATTGAAGATTTGTGTGAAGGAGTGTCAAACCGGTGCTTCAGTGATTTCATACTGATGTTGGTAGTTTTTAATAGTTAGGAATAGATGGATTCTGTTTGGTTACCATAACTAAAACAATGGAGTTTGGACTGCTTGAATGATATCTGTGTTAACTGTTTTGAAAAATGGTGGGGAAAATGTGTCAATTCAATGAGAAAGGGTTTACACATTTGCAAGACCTGTCTTCTGCTCTGATGGGATAGTGATAATGAAAATGAAGAGGAACCTAGTTTCTTTAACCAGGTCAAAGCAAACAAGAAAAACTGTAATGTGTAGATGTTTAAACAAATGTGTTCAAATGCTTTGTCTTTAGCCTTAAATAGTCCAAAACCCCCACAATCAAAGCTTGATTTCTTAGTGAATGGGATAAAGTGTGATGGAGGTGCAAAGTTATAATTAAGCATGCATACAATGATTGAATGATTCACACAAGCATTCCTTTACACAAAGACTTTTAGGTGGGCTGAATTTTAAAAGGAAGTCCACAGGTTTATTACAATTAAGCTGCCATTTGGCACAACAAGCCCAGTTAGCTAAACGTCAATTTTCTAAAATACCAACAAAGGACTGGCATTTGAATTTGTGATGTCTACATATAAATGAGTATTAAATATGACATATAATATGAGTATTTACTGCATACTTAATGTCTGAGCAGGACACTGTTGCTATGGATACCTACACTGGAGAACTTCTGTTCAGAGCATGCAATTGTAGAGCAATAAAAACCCACAGCCTGACTAAGGTTAAATCATCTATACTAAAACTATATTTAAGAGTTTAATGTTTCATAAAATGTAAGCAATTATAAAGCCCACCATAAATTTTTATTTTGCTTAAGAAGCTGTTTTACTTGTATACTTCTGTTCAATGCTGATCTTCAATTGGCTGTAGACCATTTGAGTGTGGTCATGTCATTGGCCCATGAACATTTCCTGTTTGTTATCAAACTATTTCATAACAAGTGTAACAAGAGGTAATTCACTCATAACTTAATGTTAAAACAGCTATCATAACATTCATTCATTCATTTTCTTTTCAGCTTAGTCCCATTATAAATCTGTGGTCGCCACAGCAGAATGAACTGCCAACTTTATACATTTTCTTTTCCGCTTAGTCCCTTTATTAAGCTGGGGTTGCCACAGCGGAATGAACTGCCAACTTATCCAGCATATGTTTTATGCAGCTACATAAACATTCCATTCCATTCCAGCTGCAACCCATTACTAAGAAACATCCATAAACACTCATTCACACACATACACAATAAACAATTTAGCTTACCCAGTTCACCTACCGCATGTCTTTGGACTGTGAAGGAAACCAGAGCACCTGGAGGAAACATATGCATCACAAACACGATGAGAACATGCAAGCTCCTCACAGAAATGCCAACTGATCCAGCTGAGGCTCGACCCAGCAACCTTCTTGCTGTGAGGCAATTGTGCTGCCCACTGCTCCATGCAGAATTCAGAAAAAAATAAAAAATAAAAACTTTTACTTTGCTGGTTGAAAGTCTCTCCACATCATGACAGCAATCAAATTAAGTGGTTCACATGCTCTTATATGTATCTTGATCTTCTGTGGAAGATGTAGTGATGTTGTCTAGTGCACATTCATATATTCAGGAGATGGCTGTGAATGGCGATTTGCAGTGTGGGACGTATGCTTTCACTGTTATTAGCCTAATGTTTGCGTTCACCAAGATCTCCTCTTGCAACTTCATTACTTATAGTTGTTGATACTTGTACTTATACACTTATAATGCATAAGAGACTGAACAATATTCAGTGCTCAAAAACACTCACAACAAAATTTTCTTTTGTTCTATACTTAAGAGTATTTTTAAAAGATTCTTTGTAGCAGCAAATTTTCAATAAACATTCAGATAGCCCACATTGATAAAAACAATGTTTTAATGTATAATAAGCCAATATGTGATATGCTCTTTTCTCTTAACAAAATGGTATTAGTTTCTGGTTTCCAGAATGTTTTCTATTGGTTAGCCAGAAGAAATTAACATCTAACTTAGAAAGTTCTCTTTGTTACCAAAAACTCTTGCTACAGCTTTTAGGGAAGTGCAGCTTTTGGTTGCAAACGCTCAAAATAAGCAAATTATATTGAAACACGAGCTTATGGAAATGCTATATGGAAATGTTTGATATTATGGTAATCCGAAAAATGAAGAAGAAACATGTTTTTTTGCTGTTAAACCATGGCAACCACAAATGAAGCATGGTTTTGCAACAACCCACCCTTCCGCCAAGTTGTTCATTAGCATTTAATTGGCAAGCGTTAAAAGACGCGCGCACTTACCTCAGTTACGAAATTGACCCATGTTGAAACGATGTATCAGTGTCTAAAAATAAAATGTAGACTACTTTCCCCAAGACCATCCTCCTCTTTTGATTTCACTTTCTCTGGAGTGAGACCCCCCTCCACCACCCCCACACAGCTCATAATTCGCACCCTGGTCATCTGTGATCAGAGAGCGGGGGTCAGCGGCGCAGAGGCAGAGTGTCGATGGTGGGCAGCGCGTCAGTGAGGTGGAGACATGAAAACTGTGAATCTTTCCGTCAGGAAAGTCATAGTGTCAACATCATTTCCCCGTGCAGTGAGGCTGCTATGGTCGTCTACATCTGGAGTTTGAACATCAGCAGCAAAGACACTTCTGCGCTTAACCAAAGTGGCAATGTGAGTTCAGGGGATCCTCTGGAGCCCCATGACAGCCCACCCGGCCTGAGCAGGACCGGCCACACGGTGACCGCCGTCTGCCTCGGAGCCATCCTGCTGTTGGGATGCCTGAACAACCTCTTTGTCCTGCTCGTCTTCGCGAGGTTTCGCACACTGTGGACTCCTATAAACCTGATCCTGCTGAACATCAGCGTCAGTGACATACTGGTCTGCTTGTTTGGGACTCCCTTTAGCTTCGCGTCCAGTCTCTATGGGAAATGGCTTTTGGGACATCACGGCTGCAAATGGTACGGTTTCGCCAATTCGCTTTTTGGTAAGTTTTGCTGAAGTTCATTCAACAGGGAACTTCCGTTTACGAGCCCTCAGAGAATTTAGATGAACTTTTTCTCGCTATTGCTTTGCTGATATTAGGATTTTAACTGTACTCTTTCAAATGCTTGAGAATCTTAATATTTTAGTATAGAATCTTAATATTTTAGTAGAGAATCAAAATAGAGCTGCGCAAATAGGAAAACTATTAAGGACATACATTTTACAACAACAACAAATATATAA
Source organism: Danio rerio (assembly GCF_052040795.2). Classification (NCBI taxonomy): domain Eukaryota; kingdom Metazoa; phylum Chordata; class Actinopteri; order Cypriniformes; family Danionidae; genus Danio; species Danio rerio. The sequence continues at coordinate 35,937,951 of NC_141034.1, forward strand.
GACTTTATAATACATTAAACATTAGCTAGAACACATTAGACCAATATATTTCACAAAATGTATTAATCACTGAGGATGTTAATTGATAAGTATGCTGTATTGACTAATTCAGAACAGATTATATTGCTTTATAATTAATTGCAATTTTGTTGAAATTAATTTGATCAAAGATTAATAAATGCTGTAAAATATTGTTTTGATTGTTCATGATAATGAACTTAGTTATATGTTTAATAAAAGAAACCTTATTGTGACTATCAAAATGAGAATTTATTGAAATTCAAGTAATATTCAAAGTACTTTTACCCCTAAAGGAACCATATTGTTAACCAATTTATTGACTTTTTTGGAATGCATTTGTATCACTCTGCAGCATTTAAAAGTCACAAAATGTAAGATTGCAAATGTTACTTATAATAAACTTGCAACGTGTAGCAAATAAGGGGTTAACCAAAGATAATCAATTTAATTACATATTAATTACATATTTAATTACATATGTAAATTACAGAATTGTCAACATTATGTAATTTGCAAAAAGTGGGCTTATACAAATTAAAGTAATAATTTATTGATTCATTTATTCATTCTACTGTTATTAATGAATTGATCATTTTATGCAATTAGTTAAACCTAAATTAAATAAATTGTATCTTGATTTTGTAACTATCAAAACCACAAACAAATAATAGTTTAATTAGTACTAAAATATTCTTGTTATTACATTTTTGAGTAAACACTGCTTAACCATCTGACTCCAAAATCAGCACAAAATTGGGGTCAATGTCTATGTTTTACACTTAAATATAGTATTAATTTGAATGTTTTTATTTATTCTGGTGTAAAATGGTAAAAGTGTTTCCTTGTTAACATTAAAATGTGACCAGATTGGAATTCTATTATGATTTATTATCGGTATTATTTTTCACATTTTGGTTTGTTAACCCTTTGACTGACCCACCAAACGGTTGACCATGTTTTACTGTTAAAACTTAAATAATGACTGTTAAAGTCATTTATAGAATAACTGTTTTTAATAATGGCTTACACACACAGCATTGTTGGTTTACAAAAAAAAATCAAACAAACATCCTGTTGCACTACAACACTTGATTTTGACTTTATGGTAAAATAACAAAAAACAAAAAACCAAGAAAGCATGTTAAATGAGAATCTGAAATATTTTATGGCATATTAAAAAAAAAGATGCAAAAAAGTAGATTTCGTGTTCAGAAATGTTTCATTTTATTTTTTTTTTTAAATTGGTCTTACACTTCATATTTTTAGATTTTTCATAGTATATGTATTTTACCATAAACCGATATATCAACCATTTGGTAGAGGCTGATATTTTAGAAATTATTGGATGTGTTGGAAAAAAAATGCATTGAGTGCGTTAACTAGCGACATTAGGAGTTAAGAAATGCAATCCAAACAGTTTTTTTTTTTGGTGGGGTAGTTAAAGGGATTAAATAAAAGACCACAGCACTTATTGTGTAGCAGAATACCGTGTTGCAGTTATTAAACTTTCAAAAACAAAGATACAAAAGCTGTCACTTGTGCAGTGCCTTCTTAAAAGTTATATACCAAAAAGGTCCATACAGTACATGTACCTTAAACGTACAGATTAGTACCGAAAATATACATAGCCTATTACAACCCAAGCACTAAAATGTATCTTTTGAAAAGTTTACCCATGAAGTGACAGCTTTTGTACACTTATTTACGAGATCGTAAAGTTATTTTAGTGTTCTACCTAAAGAAAACTGCTATTGATCATGTCAAGTTCATATTAGAAGATATGCTATTTTCAGTCTGATGCAAAATTTCCACATATGCTCAAAATAGGCCAAGCAAGAATCACTGTGTACCTTATTTAGGAGTCGCCTCAGAAGTTGGTGTTTCTCCAGTGATCTGACATTTGAATGGAGAGCTCATTTAAGGCTTTTAATTACCCCAGTGGGAGTGTTGTGACACCCCCTGTGCTCCTGTGTTGTGTAGAGGAACTGCAGGGAAGATTGCAGAACACTTTTACCCAGAATATGTAAACCTAAAATCCATTGAAGGGGAATGTATTCATAGGGTTCATCATTTTCACATTTATTTTTAATGATCACATTCCTCACAGACATGATGTTTACGATCACATTAAACACATTCATTAATGGTCACACTTTTTCTCAGAAGTGTTTTAGACAACTTGACAAATTGAATAATATTTGTTGTCAACAGCTTGTTTTAGCTTCATTGTATAAAAGAGGAGTCCTTATATAAGAGTGTAATGTATAATGTCATTATACCTTTGACTTTCCCTGTAACCTTGCTTCTTGATGCTGTTTGGATAACACGATCACTACCGTAATGAGTACCTTGTGTCGGTGCTGTAAAACAGAAAGGTTATCGCATTATTCTAAATTTGTTTAGATTTAGTCACTCTGAGAAGTTGTTTCGAGCCTTTCAAATGTAGTTTTATTTTAATTTAATACCATTTTAGTTTTACCCACTCACTTTCATTTGGCTTAGTTTCATCAGGGGTCGCCACAGGTAAATGAACCGCCAATTACTCTCGCATATGATTTATACAGCAGATGCCCTTCCAGTCACAGCCCAGCACTAACTTGTTTATCCAATTTACCTACGTATAACTATACCACACAACTTTGAAGTATGGGGGAAACTGGAGTAGTCAAAGAGAACCCATGTGAACAAGGGTAGAACATGCTAACTTCACACAGAAATGCTAACTGGTCCAGCCTGGACTTGAGTCAGCGACCTTATTGCTGTGAGGTGGCAGTTTTGTTTTTTGTTTCAGTTTAATATAATTAACAAAAAACTTGAATTGAAAAATCTAAAATAAACAGTTAATTTAAGTAGACTGTAACAACGCTGGCAGCAAGGTGGCTCAGTGGTTAGCACTGTCGTCTTAATGCAAGAAGGTTGCTGGTTCAAGTTCCGGCTGGGTCAGTTGGCATTTCTGTGTGGAGTTTACATATTCTCCCCGTGTTTGGATGGGGTTCCTTCTGGTACTCCGGTTTCCCCCAAAGTACAAAGACATGCGGTATATGTGAATTGGGTGAACAAAATTGGCTGCATGTATGAGTGTGTGTGTGAATGCGAGAGTGTATGGATGGTTCCCAGGGTTGTGGCTGGAAGAGCATCTGCTGTATAAACATGGCAGAATAGTTGGCAGTTCATTCCACATTCAGCTGCATGCTTATTCCAGAGCCAGATCATTTTAAGTAGACAATAGTAAGAAACTCTTTGCTGTTGACAAAGCTATTTTGGACTCTTGGAATTAAGTTCTTGCAACTTAAAATGACCAACATCAGCTCATTCTGAAAACATAGCCCAATATAAATTTCTGGAGATCACGAATTATGTAGCCAGAGCTACGTATGGCAGGATTTCATCTGTAAAATGAACGCTACGGGCGGTATGACGCCGTTTCTTCTTTTGTTAACCAGCTGACCGCTTATCTGCATGTAAACAGGTACATAATCAAAATGACCCTGGGTTGCAAATGACTTTCATGACTAAAATTAATGTTTTAAAGTTAAATATTTAATGTAAAAAAAAATGTTTTTATCTATTTTGATGTAAAATAATAGCAGTCATTAATAAACTACTTCAGCACTGCAGTTTATTTGGGTAGTGTAGGAAAACTCAGAAGCAAAGACCTAATCTTTTTTCAGTCATCTACATACTGGTGGTCTTTTGTGGCTATACGAATGCATTTGAATGCATTTACACTAGAAAGGATATCCAGACCAATGAGGATTTCTGTGATATAACATACAAATCACAATAAAAATGAATTTGTCCTGAGTGACAATTTTTCCTCTTTACACCAAACAGGAATTGTGTCTCTGATGTCTCTTTCTATACTGTCATACGAGCGTTATGCTGCCCTGCTGCGGGCCACCAAGGCCGATGTGTCTGACTTCCGCAGGGCCTGGCTCTGTGTGGCTGGTTCCTGGCTATATTCACTGCTATGGACTCTTCCACCATTTCTGGGCTGGAGCAACTATGGTCCTGAAGGACCCGGGACTACATGCTCAGTGCAATGGCACCTGCGCTCAACCAGCAGCATCTCGTACGTCATGTGCTTGTTCATCTTCTGTCTGCTTCTGCCCCTCGTGCTCATGATCTTCTGCTATGGCAAAATCCTGCTACTCATCAAAGGGGTGAGTGAGAGTGGATTTAATACTAAACTTAATTTGACAGTATCTCCTTTAAATGTTTGAGTGTGTGTGTGTCATTCTGCTGTGTGTTATTCTACTGTAACAAATCCAACTAAGGTAAGTAACTGTTCACCTGATATGCCATTTTTGCAACTCAGGTTCATTGTGATTATGTAGCCCTGTATACATTTCTGGAGAGAGTAAATTTTGTAGCCAGAGGTACGTATGGCTGCATTTCTTCTTTAAAATTAACGATACGGGGCGGTATGACACTGCAGATGACTTCTGTTTCTTTTCACGCAACCAGCTGACTTCTTACCTCCGTGTAGATGGCTGTTCCGCTGTTACCAGTTTGCCCAGTGGCTCACTGCTTACGTTGGCGGAATTGAGACAGGAGGTTGACAATAACCATGAGGTTCAAGTCTGGTGAAGAACAGTTCCAGAAAGCAGGTAAAACAAAAATAAAAGGCAAAAATAAAATAAACAAGTAAAAAACAGGGTGAGAATGATTTAGGGAAAGCAGTGGGCGGGTCAATTGGTGCTTTAGAAAACACTATTGGTTGGGTTTAGGGAAAGAGGTGTGTGGGGGCATCAATTAGTCAGTCGACAGCGGCCTCTAGTGGATTTATGCGAGAACAGTAGTCATGAAAGGCACTTTCGAGAGAAATGTATGTAGGAATATGTATCCATAATGTGCCTGGGTTGCATTTATGACTTTAAAATAAGTCAAATTAGCACCTATTGTGGATGACTAAAGATTGGCTAGCGAAATCACACATTCACAACTCTCTAAGGTATAAGCTCTTAAATTATCTGTTTTTTTCACCTTCTCTAAATTGTTGCTGGTGCCTCTCTATGATTGAAAGGTTAAGAGAAGCTTTCTCTCAATGAATAATGGCGCGAATGCAAGTAAACTGTAGGCCTTTCGAAATAATCAATATACATAAACATGACTCAGTTATTTTTGATGATGCATAAAAACCAATTCTAGCAACATTTTAGCTGATTGTGCAACATCTCTATCTCTACTGGAGGTGTCAGTATGGTTAAAAAACACTATAGTATTTACTATACATTTCTATAGTATATTTTCATGTGGGTGTCTAACTGAAAATAGATCTGGTAGCAGATATCACAGCCTCTGTTACTTTTTACCTTGCTATTTTTTGTTAACATTTATTATTATTTATTTGTTTAGGATAAAATGTTTCGGATTCCAATGCCTAAATATTAAATTGTTAAAATGACTATAATTAAATGAAATATTTTAAGAATAAATTATTCTGTGTTCTTTGGAAGAGTGCAAACTTGCATTGTGATGATATTATATTGTCACTCTGGAGTATATAATGTGTGGCATAAAATCGTCTTAAAATGACAATAATATAGTTTATTGCAAAATATTTTGGTGCAATTTATCGTCCAACAAAATATAGATTCGGGACAGGACTAGTAAACTGATTCCAAATCCTTGGAAAGGGAAACTCTTATAACTGCATATGCAGTAAGCCCTACACCTTTTCATCACAATATTTTTATTGCATGCCTTTAGTAAATTATAACAGAGGATTTGCAATCCAGATATTATCTGCTTGTTAATCTGGTGCTATATGTTGGTAAGTACTTTCAAAATCAGCAAGTCACTTGATTTCTTAAGTGGTTTAAAAAGAAAACGGTTCAATGAATGATTCAATGATTCATAAAGAGTCACTTGTCACTGGCATGTAACCTGCAGAAAGAATTACTGTAAAATCTGGGTTTGTAATGCGCAAACGCGAATGAGCAGAGTAATAGTGAAAGATCCCAGCACTGTTGTAAAACAGCAGTGGCTGACAATTAATACACCCTATAGTCTCCTTGCACCGTGTTAATTTCCCTTCTGAGGAAATGAATCTGTTGTACCAGAAATCCACAATGAGGTATCATAGGCAGAGTCTAATTAACATTTCAACCCAGCAAACTCACAGATAACACTACTTGGAGATCAAAGATCCTGCTTTCTTGGCTTCTTTTTTATCCATTTGATATTGATTTGTCCAGCTCGAGAATAAGAACAAAGCACTTTAGGGCAAAAGGTTAGACAGTGTTCAGGGAGATGCAGGCTTTAGGTTTTGTGACTCATCCATGCCTGAGGCAGATTTCATAAACACATCACTGTGTGAAAGAATATGTAATGAGCGTTTCCAGCAGGTAGTAAGGCAACGAGCCTGTAGTCGCCGGAGCGATTCCATGAATGAATCACCATCAGAGGTATTTTTAGAATGAGGAGCCTGTTACTATTGGTGACGAGCGGTTATGCAACAAACTTATTTCCTCCAGGATTCACTCTGTTCAGTAGCAGACGCTGCATTGTGTGTCAGACAAATGGAGAGAGCTGCTTCCATAGCACATTCGAGTGGGCCAGTCGCTACAGCCCTGCAGCTTTTCTTAGAAACACAAACATGGAATTCTGATGGGATTCAAAGTGGGGTATCACGAAAAAAGAGAGAGACCACTGTAAAACTGATGTCTGAGAAAGTAATTGGATTCCTAAAATAGTCACTCCAGACATGTGGCATGAAATTGATTTCTATTATACGATTCTATAGATTGTCTAAAGAAAATGCATTCGGATACAATTAAAAGGGGCTTTTGAGGGTGTTTATGAAGGAATGAATTGGAGATGAGAGCAGCACAGTGGCTCAGTGGTTAGCACTGTCGCCTCACAGCAAGAAAGGTTGCTAGTGAAAGCCCTGGCTGGGTCATTTGGCATTTCTGTGTGGAGTTTGCATGTTCTCCATGTGTTAACGTGGGTTTTCTCTGGTTGCTCCCTCCTACAGTCCAAAGACATCCAGTACAAGTGAACTAAATTGACCATAGTATATGAGTGAGTATTGAGTGTGCATGGGTGTTTCCCAGTACTGGGTTGCAGCTGGAAGGGTATCCGCTGTGTAAAACATGTGCTAGATAAGGATTTGTTTGTAATACATATTTTTTTACAATGTTATACTGATTCTACAAATTGCCAAAGGACACTTTCGGAGGCAATGGGGTTACATAGAAAACACTTTGGCGAGCTGGAGCTGTCAATACAATTACAATCATCTAGTGAAACATGTAAAAGGTGTAAATGACGACATGAGCCCGATGCAGGGTGCACCGCTTCTCTCATCAGCACTCATTTGCCACCGCTGCTGAATGGAAGTTCACATTCAGTCCCCGACCGGCAGGAGATCTTCATACAGAGAGATTACTTCAGGATGGGAAGGGGATAGGGAAGGTTAACAGACTCCAGAGGATAGAAGTCACGACGCTCAGATTTGACGCATGAAGGAGCCATCTGCCAGTCTTCCTTAGGTTCGCAAACAGCCTGCACACATGGCAAGCTAATTCATACTAAGCACGTTCACATCATGGGCTGTTTGCTGTAGGATAGACCATGTGCTCTACAGATAGATGAAAGCTTTTAGTTTGACTTAGATGGTTGAGAAGACCTGTTTTTATTTCAGATGTAACTTTTAAAGTAGATATTGAAGATTAGATGTTGCTTCCATTGACTTAAACAAAATACACACGCGTTTCAAGACTTTGAACTTGCTAATAATCAAATAGAGCAAAGAGTATGCAACCTTGGCATGCTGAATCCAGAATTTAAGTCAACCCAGGCTCATTACAGATACGTACCCAGGCCTACATTTCTGGGGACAGAAAAATACCTAACTGGAGGTATGTCTGCTCAGTTTTTGTTTTTACAAATCCACCAGAGGTTGCCGTGTACACTTTTTGATTATCTCATATTTATCGACTTCTTGTTCCGGGGCGCATGGAGAAGGCTGCTCGTGTCTAGGCTCCAACAATCCTCCAAATGAGTTAATACAATCGATCCTCAGATTTAATGATTACTTGTCAAAAAGTGTTTTCAAGAGATTCAAGAACACGTTAAGCTTTGAAAATGCCAAAAAACTCGAAAAAAGAAGGCAAAATACAAGAAGAGATCGACAACGTCCATGGCAAAGCCGGCAACGCAGAGGAGGTGAGGCAAGTTGTCAATAAAGGTGGCACAACTTCTCCTATTATAATATATAACACAGCTTTAAAAGCCTCAGTCAATCAAAAATTCGACACCTTTAAACAAACAATTGCAGAATTACGTACGACACTGACAACGAACACAGAAAAAATTGCATCGATTGAAGAGGCTTGCACTGACTACGAGGTACGCCTGTCAGCAGTACAAAAGCAGTGTGCAGAACTGGTGGATGAATGCAAACGCCTCAGAGAAAAAAAGCGATGATCTCGTATCTCATATTTCTCTTTCTCCTCCTCTTCTTGCATAAATCCACCAGAGAATGCTATATACATTCAGCAGACCAGGGGTGCGTTTCTGAAAACCATCATTAACCAACTAAGGTCGCAAGTTCTGTTGTACAAGCATAGTTTCCTGATCTGGCGTTTCCCAAATCCATCGTTCCAACGAATATTCGCAAACTGCATTGCAAACTTGTACTCTTGCAATTACACCTCTAGAGCTGTAGTTATAAGCATAGTTGCAGGTTGTGTTCTATTCCTAGTTATCCCCCTATTCCTTTCAAACCTTCCAACATTTGATTTAAAAAAAAAAAAAAAAAACATTAATCTCTCAGTCATCTCTCCTAGGTGTAATTCGCTTTCAAAGTATTTTTTACAGTTCAGTTTCAGCAATCTTCATATTGACAATTGCCCTTCCTTCATAGTGCACTTTGAAAACATTTATGTCTATTTGAACACAGCCATAGCTCTTGACGAAAGCTACAGGTGATCTATTAATTAAAAGAGGAATTTACGTTACGTCTCCAAAGCTTGTAAAAACAAAATATATAGCTTACGTGAATGCTTTTAATTTATATTACGTTATTTATTAATGGATCTGTACTTATATGACATTGGTCTGTTGGTTAAAACATTTCTGCAGTGGTTTGAATGTGTCAAATTGTATTGTAGATTAAGAAATATAAGTTGATTAAAAATAAGAAAAAAACTATATCCTACTTAATATTAACAAAAATAAAAATTATATTTAAAATTAAACTTTTTTGGCGACTCTGAGGAGCAGTAGGTAGTGCTGTCGCCTCACAGCAAGAAGGTTGCTGGCTCGAGCCTCGGCTGGGTCAGTTGGCATTTCTGTGTGGAGTTAGCATGTTCTCCCTGTGTTCGCATGGGTTTCCTCTGGTTTCCCCAACAGTCCAAAGACATGCGGTACAGGTGAATTGGGTAGGCTAAATTGTCCGTAGTGTATGAGTGTGGATGAGTATGATTGTGTTGATGTTTCCCAGGGATGGGTTGCAGCTAGAAAAGCATCCGCTGCATAAAAACTTGCTGGATATGTTGGCGGTTCAATCCACTGTGGTGACCCCAGATTAATAAAGGGATGAAGCCGAAAAGAAAATGAATGAATGAATGAGTTGGTTCAAATGATGGATCTGCGACAGAAAAATTATGGTTTTGGGAAACACTCATCATTACATTGACAGTCGAGTGACTGACTGACCTACCCAGCCCCGTCCCTAAACCCAACCAATAGTGCTTTTAAAAGCAATCTAGAAAAAGTAAAGGTGTCGCGTGCCCTGTTTCAGCATGTTGTTTTTCTTTTTCTTTTTTGGTTTACATGGTTTCTGAAACAGTTCTTTAACAGACTCAGACCTTGTCGTTGTGGTTATTTCAGCTCTGCATCCACAATCCATCTGCATATGCAGCGAGCTACTGGACAAACTGGTAACACCAGAAAAGTCATCCATAGGGAGGCAATAAGTCAGATGGTGGGGCAAAAAAGAAACATTAGCCGTTGGTGGCATCATACTGCTCCGTAGCGTTCATTTTAAAGATGAAATGTGGCCATATGTACTTCTGGCTACATAATTTGTGCTCTCCAGAAATGTAGACAGAGGTATGTATCCACAATGAGCTTGTGTTGATTCAATTAATTTAGTACTCATCAGTACTTAGAGTAGTAATCATTTAAAGAGAGGAGTTGTGGTGTTGTCATCGGACGTAGGTGAAATTGCTATACACTTTGCTTAATGCATCATTAAGCATTTCCATTTTGGCTCAGGTAACAAAAATCAACCTGCTGACTGCGCAGAGGAGAGAGAACCACATTCTTCTGATGGTTGTCACTATGGTATCCTGCTATCTGCTGTGCTGGATGCCTTACGGGGTGGTGGCCCTGCTGGCCACCTTTGGCAGAACGGGACTAATCACTCCTGTAACCAGCATAGTGCCATCAGTCCTGGCCAAGAGCAGCACTGTGGTCAACCCAGTAATCTATGTGCTTTTCAACAACCAGGTGAGTGCACAGATGGAATGCAAATCAGTTGGTGCACCAATATGCTTTTACATCTTATAAAAGTGCACTGATTTGACCAAATATACATAATTGAATAACTAAATATAAAATCTGGAATAACACCAAATACATTTATTTATTATTAAAAATGATCTATATGTTTTTTTTTCAATCAGTACACTTTAAGAGAATGTAAAAGCTTTTTATTAAGCAAACTGATAAAAAATCTGAGGGCATTAATTTGACAGAACTTGATTATGTACACTACCGGTCAAAAGTGTGGGGTCAGTAGGATTTTTAATGTTTTAAAATAAGCTTCTCCTGCTCACCAAGCCTGCATTTGTTTAATCAAAAATACAGTATAAATCATAAAACTTTGAAATGTTATTGCACTATAAAATAACTGTTCTAAAGCATTTTATTTTTTAATTAAATAATTTATTCCAGTGATTTCAAGAGTCACATGATCCTTCAAAATTACTCTAATTCATTCATTCGTTTTTCTTTCGGCTTGGTCCATTTATTAATATGGGGTCGCCACAGCGGAATGAACCACCAATTTATCCAGCATATGTTTTACACAGCGGATGCCCTTCCAGCTGCAACCCATCTCTGGGAAACATCCATACACACTCATTCACACTCATACTTTATGGACAATTTAGCTTACCCAATTCACCTGTGCCGCATGTCTTTGGAATTTGGGGGAAACCGGAGCACACGGAGGAAACCCACGCAAACGCAGGGAGAACATACAAACTCCACACAGAAATGCCAACTGACCCAGCGGGGGCTCGAACCAGCGACCATCTTGCTGTGAGGCGACAGCACTATCTACTGCGCCACCACGTCACCAAATGACTCTAACATTAATTATTATTATTGTTATTATTATAAATAATAATATTATTATTAATAGTAATAGTAATAGAAGCAATAACAACTGGAGTAATAATTTCATTTAAAATAAATTAAGTAATAAATGAACATTTAATAAAGAAATATTTAACAATTTAACTTTTTTTTTTACATTTAATAAATGCCGCCTTGATGAACAGAATAATTTTCTTTAAATTATTATAAAAAATTTATAATAATAAAAAAACTGACCCCACACTTTTAACCGGTAGTGTATATGATTATGATTATATAATTCAACAATTAAATATACAAATTCAAACAATAACATCTACATTAATTTATTATTTAAAACACAATTGTTTTACCATTTACTTTTTTGTAAAAACAATTTAGTTTTATCCAGACAAATTCTAGAAATCTTCTTACTTTGCATACAGTTTTATTTAAAGTTAGGTTTTACCGGTTTTTACTCCTTTAATTTGATAGGACTGTAGAGTACAGCAGAACAAAGAAAGAGAGTTGAATTGACAAAGGACTTTCAAGTTAGTAATATTACCAAATGCACCATAGTACTGCAAAAAAACAAACAACAACAAAAAAACAAAAACTAAACCTGACTAATGTGGTCTGGATAAAAGTGTCTGCTAAATTAATACATGTAAATGTACGAATGTGCTAACTGCAAACCTACTGCCACCATCAGCTACTACAGCCACTTTCCGAGCAGCATTAAAAGTGTTTTTTATTTTTATTATTATATAGTATATACTATATTATGTTTTATGTTGGCGAGGCAGTGGCACAGTAGGTAGTGCTGTTGCCTCACAGCAAGAAGGTCGCTGGTTCGAACCTTGGATCAGTTGGCGTTTCTGTGTGGAGTTTGCATGTTCTCCCTGCCTTCGCGTAGGTTTCCTCCGGGTGCTCCGGTTTCCCCCACAGTCCAAAGACATGCGGTACAGGTGAATTGGGTAGGCTAAATTGTCCATAGTTTCTGAGTGTGTGTGTGGATGTTTCGCAGAGATGGGTTGCGGCTGGAAGGGCATCCGCTGCGTAAAAACTTGCTGGATAAGTTGGCGGTTCATTCCGCTGTGGCGACCCCGGATTAATAAAGGGATGAAGCCGAAAAGAAAATGAATGAATGAATGTTTTATGTTAAAAAAATATTTTTGCAAATGGTGATATTTCTTTTCAGGATTCTTTGACAAAAAGAAAATTACTGTCATCATGTGCTGCAGTTTCCACAAAAATATCAAGCATAATAACTGTTTTCAGCCTTGATAATAACCAGAAATGTTTCTTAAGCGGCAAATCAGCATGTTAGATTACGCTCTGAAAGATTTCTCAATCGTACAGACCCCAAAAAAACGTTTAAACAGTATTGTATACTATACTAAAATGTGCAAACTTTGTACCTTTTGTATACTTCACAAACCACAAGCACATATACTTTCATTTTGCACTACAATCACTCATACATGAACTGTTTTCCACTGAAACAAAGCCCTACCTCAAATGCCACACCAAGTAAATTTTCCAATCGTGCAGACTTGTGGTTGATTACATAAGATCGTGGTGATGTACCCCTAAAAAGCACCACTTCATTCTCTCTTCATCTGTTTCAGTTCTACAGGTGTTTCGTAGCATTTCTGAAATGTCAAGGCGAACCATCTGTCCATGGACAGAATCCACAGCATAGCAGCAAAGAAGATCCACACGTGTTCAGGCCCTGTGACGGGGCCTCAATTCATCGCAGCGCAGAGGGCCCTCAGAAAAAAGAGCAGCACTCTCTGTCCTTGGTGGTTCACTACACACCCTGACACTCTCCATGATCTTACAGACCAGCTTTTAGAATCTGCAGAATTGACAGCATGGTGATTGTCATACTTTAAAACGCAATGTAAAGTCTCATAGAACAAATACTGTATATTATAATTGCTGAGCAGCTGCCTTTTTTTCTTTTCTTTTGGATTTCAGTGCATTTCAGATGCTTAATGGCTGAAAATGTGTGTGCAATGTTTAATGAACACTAATAATGTATTTTTAAGAATATGTAAATACATATTACTCTCAGTGCACTGATAATATATAGAATACTTGACTGAAGAAACACGTTGTTAACAGTGAAGTTCACTAGCTAGTTTAATTGTCTGTGCTAGACTAAGTGTAGTGACATTTGTTGCCAACAGTTGGAGCTACTGCCCATGTCAAACTACAGTCAGACACACTCATGATTATGCACGTTCAACTCGACTAGGGAAGGTTTAATCAAAAATCATGCAATATTTATAAGCTTTATGCTTAACACACACACAAACACACACATAAATAATATTGGACTTATTAGCATATAATTTGAAATGACATCTTACGTCATTATTCCAGACGTATTTTGGGTCTTGAATAATTCCAGCATAATTTCCAGAAAGTGTGAAAATCTGAATATGTGGCATTTTCATAGTCAGTTCCACAGACCCACAGTCTGACTCCTTTTCAGCAACACACAAGCACACATAGAGCACGCAGTGAGTCATACATACATGACAAAGTATTTCTTCCCATCCCTGGAAACAGAAATGAACATGACGTCTGCAGTGTATTTTTGCTGAATTGTTTCTCCCTGGAATTATTTCAACCTGTCTTCGCATATTACAGCCATGTTCACTGTACCATGAATATTATAATGACAATGCAACTCCGTTTCGATGTATTGAACTAAATCTAAAAAAATTTTCACACTCTGGCAAACTGAAAGTTATTCTAAGTATTGCTTTTAACACAGCATGAAGGAACTTTATATAACATATAATAATAAAAATTCACTTATTATTCAGAAGCAGGGTTAACACATTTTTTAATCTGGGTTTATAAAACCCTGTGGGGAGTTATTATTATTTTACAACTGTTAGTCCATAAAGAGGATATGCACAACAAACTGCTCTATAAGCAAGAGACATTTTTTTGTATCTTGTTTTATTAGTCAAATTTTAGTCTTATACCTATATTTATGGCACTGTTTTACACAAGATGCCTTTAAAGGAGCTATTAAAGTTGAGTATAACTAGTGTCAATCACACAATAATAAAATAAGGAACTGTGTTTTTGAACCACACTAAAGTTAAGTTTATTATACTGTACACTCTTTACATATATTAACACATTTATGTATATCAACACATTGTTATTGAAGGCTATAGAGCTTATTGTAGTGTTAACTATTGTAAAGTGATAAACTAATAACTACTATAGTATAATTGAGTATTTATAACAGTAGACTGGTGTGTTTTAGTATAATATAACTTATGGTTGTAGAAAATATTATATACAGTTGAAACCAGAAGGTTACATACACAGTATCAAAAGGCACATAACCTTTTTTTAAATGTCAGATGTTAAATGTGACTAAACTTTTTCTCTTTTCTATTTGCCTAATACCAGAATAAAGGAAGAGAGATTTATTTAGATGTTTTATTACTTACTTGAAAGTATTTTTTTACATACATAAAGTTTACATACATTAAGATTACTGTGCCTCTGAAAAGTCTCAGATGATTGTGTCAAGAACTTTCTGACAACTTTTAAGTTAATTTGAGGCACAACTGTAGAATGGTATTTAAGACAGCATGGGAAAATCTAAAAAATTCAGCCAAGACATCAGGAAGAGAATTGTGGACCTCCACAAATCTGGTTCTTCTTTAGGTACAATTTCCAGATGCCTGAAGGTGCCACATTCATCAGTTCAAACAATAATACACAAGTATAAACAACAAGGGGATGTCCAGCCATCATACCACTCAGAAAGGAGAAGAATTCCCGTCTCCCAGAGATGAACGTGCTAAAACTAAAAGACCTTATGAAGATGCTGGCTGAAGAGAGTTTCCTTATCCACAGTGAAACGAGTCCAGTACAAACATGGGCTGAAAGGCCACTCAGCAAGGAAGAAGCTATTACTCCAAAAGCACCATAAAAAGCCAGATTACAATTTGGAAAATCACACATAGAAAAAGACTTTGACTTTTGAAGACATGTCCTGTTTGGTGAAACGAAAATTGAACTATTTGGCCATAATGACCAGTATTACATTTGGAGGAAAAAGGGGGAAGCTTTCAAGCCTGGGAACAAGAATACAGGATTACGTGACTTCACAGAATACATGGCATCATG
Organism: Danio rerio; assembly: GCF_052040795.2. NCBI lineage: Eukaryota > Metazoa > Chordata > Actinopteri > Cypriniformes > Danionidae > Danio > Danio rerio. The sequence continues at coordinate 35,953,455 of NC_141034.1, forward strand.
AAGAAAGAACATTGTGTAAAAATATTGAAGCAACACCACAAGACATCAGCCAGAAAATTAAAGCTTTACCGCAAATGTGTCTTCCAATCGGACCATGACCATACGCATACTGGCAAAGTAGTAAAAATGTGGCTTAAGGACAACAAAGTCAATGTTTTAGAGTGGCCATCACAGAGCCCTGATCTCAATCCTATAGAAAATTTGTGGGGAGAGCTGAAAAAACTTTGAATTTGACAAAAATTTGACTCAGTTACACCAATTCTGTCAGTAGGAATGGGCCAAAATTCCTTCAAACTATTGTGAGAAGCTTGTGGAAGGGTACCAAAAATGTTTGACCCAAGTTATACAATTTAAAGGCAATGCTACAAAATACTAAGGACATGTATGTAACAAAGCAATAAAAAAAATTCTCACTAAAGATATTCTCTCATTATTCTGGCATTTAGCAATGTAAATCATTTTGGCAATCCTAACTGACCTAAAAAAGAAAATGTTTAATATGATTTTACATCAGACATTAAAAAAAGGATTATGTGCCTTTTTTAGAATGTACATGTATGTAAACTTTTGGTTTCAACTGTATATATTCATTCATTTGTTTTCTTTTCGGCTTAGTCCCTTTATTAATCAATGGTCACCACAGCGGAATAAACCACCAACTTATCCAGCATATGTTTTACACAGCGGATGCCTTTCCAGTCACAACCCAACACTGGGAAACACTCATACACTCTTGCATTCACACACATACACACTAAGTTTAGTTTATTCAATTCACCTATAGCACATGTTTTTGGACTGGTGGGGGAAACCAGAGCACCCGGAGGAAACCTACGCCAACATGGAGAGAACATGCAAACGCCACAAAGAAATGCCCAGCCGGGACTCAAACCAGCGACCTTATTGCTGTGAGCCGATTGTGCTACCCACTGCACCAACACTGTATTACCATAGCAACTAAAGAGTTCCCACAAGAGAGTCATTCGAGTAAACCAGCATGGTTGAAAAACACAACAGTAGACTATTTACTATAAATTACTATAGTATTTTTCATATTTTTCTTCTCACTATTTGAATATTCAAATTAAACAGCAACATGAAAAAAAAAAAGGCTGGCTAAGCTAATTACCTCGAGAGTTCATTAGTTTTACGTAAGTAACATTAGTCTAAAAGTCCATTCAGGTTTACAAAAAGTTAATAGCTTAAAATGTATCTAGTTTAAAATATAAAATATGATTTACAGCACTTGAAAGCAGACACAGATTTAACCAATAAGCAAGGTAAGCTTAGGGCTTAGGGCTCCAGAAAATCTGCGGGACCCGAATAAATACCTTTAAGAATAAATAATACATTACATAGTTTTTTTATTATATATTATATTGTGAGGGTTTCACTTTTTTTTTTTCATGCAAATGTGTCCCCCACCCCAATCATGGAGCAGTCAAATCAGATGAAGATGTGGTCTTAAAAAAGGAAATAGTTATATTTCATTTTTTTGTTTTTGTGAACTCATTTTAAGAAAATTAACCATTTAAAATATAGAGATTGCATTTAGATACAGAGGTAAAAAACTGGATTATATAATATAAAAAAGACAGCAAAATAAATGAACAAAATAAAAAGGTTGCATATTAGGAATGCTGGGCCCCATGGCCGGAATTGCTTTAGGGCCTCAACATTTCTAAATCCGCCCCTGCTTGAAAGCATTTGCACATAGGCCTACAGCTCATGAGATGCGAAGAGCAAACACATGTACAGTTTTGAGTAAAATGTCACTCGTCATCTCAAAATTATTATCAATGATTACGAGATGGCGTGAACAAAACTAATTCGTAACATATCGTAATTACATGTTGCCACGAGAATGCTTTTTACCAGCTGAAGTCTCTTAATTATGGCAATTATTATACGACCAACTCAGCTTAAGACAAATGCGAATATGCAAATAAGGATGCTAACTGTTCAAGACTTTACAAAGTGCAGCATCCGCTTATATGAACGGTCGACACCCAGCCAGGATTTTTAGTGTGATGGTGCTGAATATCGCCCTGTATAGTGGAGATTGCATAAAGCAACCAAATCTTGATTCCTTACACACATTTTTGAACATTTTTTTTAAAAGATGTTTTAAAAGTAAACTCTTAAAATTAAAGGTTTCAAACGTAGATTTTGCATTTTATGAATATTTTTAGTCAACATTTCTGCAGATAAACATTTATTTCTTAGTAAGAAGAATATTGTTATGATCTAAATAATCGTTTGTGAAATGCAAAGGTTAAATGTTAAAGAGCTTCATGGAGCCTTTTAGAGCTTGCAGTGGGGAAAAATATGCCCTGCATGTTAAATCAGGTCAGTGGTTCCATAAAGCAGGGGTTCACAAAGTTTTCAGCCCGCGATCCTCAAAATATCAATGCCAGTGACTCGAGACACCCAAATTTCTCAGAGGTGGTTATAAATATACAAACATGGCACACAACAATAGGCCTAAACATGAGTATATTGACAACACAACACAGTGCAACAGTCTAACAACCATATAATTTATATAGTCATTCATTAATTTGTTTAATTTAATATTAACTTCATCTGAGGAGAGACTGGTGGGCATGATGTTTTCAGCACAAGTCTATTCTTGGCTTAATTTTGGAGACCGCCACTCTGAGATCATTCTCAATGTTCAGTTGTGGCCTATATTCATTTTGAATGTATTTAATTGCAATAAAGGTGTTAGCATGTTTAACCTGGTGCTATAATAGCAATCTGCTGCAGCTGACTCTATTGCTGTGTTGTTAATCTAACATAAATACATAATCCTATGAAAATAAACTGAAAGGCTGATGGCCTTTCTTTTGCATGATGTTGTTTTTTCATGTAACTATTAATTACCATTTGCATCTTCTGTGGATTATTGATGAAATATGGTTATTGTAATAGTTTAATAACATTTATTTGGATTTTGGAAATCACCAAGCAACCTCCCTGTCAGTGTCCTGCGACCCCCACTTTGGGAAACACTGCCATAAAAAACCTTTTAACATTAATGTAACATTTTCATTACAAAAACTAAGGTTCATTAGATAATCAAAACATATTACACCTAATGAAATATATGCTTTATTATTATTTTTATTAATGTTATTTAGAAACTGTTGACTGAAAGATGCAAAAACCTTCTTTTCTCAAAGTGTAGCTTTTGTTTGTGATGTGATGTGCCATTATCATTCTTCATAACTTCATATTACTCATGAGAACTGTATTAAAGTATCAAAATGTGGAAATTATCACATAGATGCACCTCCTCCTCCCACATCCATTCACTGAAACTACACTGCATATTAATTCTGATGCTTCTGTGTAAATAAAGGTCAAAGGTTTGATCACCGCTCCCATTTAGGTCCTTTCATGGCTCTTGTGGGTGAAGCTCATTTCCTATTGTATTTAGCACACATCTGAAGCGATACTGATGACTATGGAAAATGTGAGTGCTGGCAGAGGGACTCTAGAGAAGTCAGTGGGGGTGGAATTGAGGTTAGATGCTGGAGTTCATGTAAAAACTGATGTGTGTTTTTTTTCCTTTGCAGATACTAGATAATCAGCAGTTTCTGTTGTATACATGCCCCATCAACATCTTTATAAGTAAAGGTGAATGAAATGCTGAATTTAAGTTCTAAGATGCTCATTTCTGCTTGAAACATCTACTGTACTAGGGAAGATTACACGCACTTGTGAGAATATGTAGCACAGACCACCAGTCAGTGGTTAAATTGAGGTCAGAAGTCGGTGGCTGCATAAAGGCCAAATTGCAAATGAAAAGCCTGTCTATCATGCATTTTCGGGGATATTTGTTTTAGATGTGGTAAAGTAGTATCTTATCTACCTCAATTATCAATGAACCAAAGGGTTGGGGTAGACAAGTAACAGGTTTCATATGCATTTCTTCGTCTGTATGCATTCTTAGCTGCACCAACTTGCATCTAATCAGCACTGTGGTCAGATTTTTTAATGGAGGTGTTGTGTTTATTTTAAACGTGTGAACATGTGACCTTGTTTCCTGTGCTTTGGTGACAAACTGAAAGTCTGTTTTTATAGTCCTCTACAACAACCACTTATTCTGCAAGTATTCACATATTAATGTGCATGTATATTAGTGCTGCATGATATTGGAAAAAACTGACACTACATTATTTTGTATCTCTGCAACATATATTGCGATATGATGATAATTTCACAATGTTACTTAAGTAACTGTTTGGAAAGAATTCACAATTTCACATTGATTCGAATGATTTTGTAGCCGAGTGCATCTGCATAAAATATACAAAAAAAATATATAAAATGTCATTTTAAAAAGTCTAGCATAGATAAAAACAAAATAAACAGTGCTTTATGGATTTTGGAGGAATATTAGGTAAAGAAAGTCAATTATTAAATCTAATATTAAACTGTGTTGTCTGTATAGTCTTCATTTGATAAAAAAATTAAGCTCAATTAATCCTTGGTAAAGTGGCAAACTTTATAATTTATTGTTTAAGTTTGCTTTAAATCTTACAGCCATCGGCCTTAAAAAATACATCTGAGTAAAAAAAAATTACATTAATAGATTATGTTTGAAATTTAAAATGACTCAACAAACCATGTCTAATGAACAATAATTTATTTAACCATAATGCCAACTTAACATGGATGCCCACATTGCGATATCGGTGCTGAAGTGATATATTGTGCAGCCCTAATGTACAGTTGTAGTCAGAATTATTAGCCCCCCTAAATTATTAGCCCAATTTTTTTTAGTAGTTTTTTTTAGTAGAGAAGATTTTTTTAACAGATTTCTAAACGTAACAGTGTTAATAACTCCTTTCTAATCACTGATTTATTTTATCTTTGCCATGATGACAGTAAATAATATTTGACTAGATATTTTTCAAGACACTTCTATACAGTCTAAAACAACATTTAAAGGCTTAACTAGGTTAATTACGTTAACTACGCAGGTTATTGTATAACGATGGTTTGTTCTGTAGACTATCGAAAAAAATATATAGCTTAAAGAGGGTAACAGTTTTGACCTTAAAATGTTTTTTTATTATTATTATTAAAAGCTGTTTTTATTCTAGTCGAAATAAAACAAATAAGACTTTCTTCAGAAGAAAAAATATGATCTGACATACTGTGAAAATGTTCTTGCTCTGTTAAACATCCTTTGGCAAATATTTAAAAAAGAAAGAAAATTTCAAAGGGGGGTAAGTAATTCTGGCTTCAACTGTACAGGTATATACTCTCTACTCAATTTTGGGTCAAAAGTAAACAAACCGAATATTTTGTAAGAAGTCATTTCTCATATCCACTCAGAAAACCATCACTTAGATTATAAAAATCAGGGGTCTGAATCATGGAGCCAGATTGGCTGGCTAGGCAGTTTAGCTTTCACCAGTTCTGCATTATAGGTACCATAAAGCTCAGTTGCTCCATAATACTTAATACATAATAATTTGCATGGAAGCAAAGAGTGATTCAAGTGACGATTCCTTCATGTTACATAAAACACAAGATTGGTGAAAACTAAACTGGCAAGCTAATTCTGCTAATTCTAGACCCCAAGAAAACCAGAAAGCACCCAAACACGATTTGTTTTCTTTACAATTATTCTTTTCAAAAAAATTTTACGCCTTTTTTAAGATTAAAATAAGTCTTTTGTGTCTCCAGAATGTGTCTGTAGGGTTTCAGCTCAAAACCCCCATCAGATTATTTATTATACCTTTGTGTAAATTGGAAATTTGAGTAGTTTTGACTTTGTAGCAGTTTTTATTGCCTGTGCCTTTAATGGAAATGAGCTGATTCTCTCCGCCCACCGTTACCATGTGCATGTCAGAGCCAAAGAGGTCGTTCACTATTGCTATGATGGGTGTAGCTTCTCCTGCTGCATCTCATGTATACACAGCACAGTGACAGACAAGAATGAACCAGATCTCCTTTACTACAGAAAGAATTTTCCCAATGATTATTTGATATATTTGTTGTGGAGACAATTCAAGCCTTTCTGCAACAATTAGTCACACAGGTCAACATAAAGTTTGCACGCAATAACGTGCTCACTGATTTAAGTCAATGAAGCAGGATTGAAGTGTCTTCTTTTTTTCAATTGTGTGGACATGCAGCTGTGGTGAAGATTTACAAAGCGATTTTACTGTCTTTATTACAAACATGCACTGTTTTACAAACATTTTAACCTTGTAAAACTCATTCTTGAGGTGCAGATGATCACAGAGAGTTGAAGAGATTGTTTAATCCAGTTTGCTTTGAGCATGTCCTGTCTTGTGAATATGATTATATGCTTTAATATGGAGACATGTTAATACGCAGCTGTCAATTAATTCAGTGGGCAGGGAAACTGCACTCCTGCATTACATTGCGGTGGGCCTCAAAATGGGAGGAATTTGGATCCTATTTTAACATCAGGAAATTAAAACAAAGAGACTTATTGTCTTTATATCACCCCAATATGACTGTGGACACACTATACCTACACACAGTTCTGTCCAAACAGCCTTCAAAAGATGATTTTCATCATAGGAGCCCTTTAATCCAAATTTATATCAAATATGTTCAAACCCAATTGTTGTGTTAAAAATTGTAACCCAACAAATGGGTTTGTACATACTTGACAAAAAAAGTTGGTGCTGGTTGTCTAATTTTGATGTTCAAAATCAGCTTGATGGTTTTTTTTTTTTTTGAACTTGAAGAGAAACTACTTGGCTCGGAAAAAAAATAAAAAATACTGCAAACACAATGACCTTTAAGCAAAAAACTAACGAACAACAAACAAAAAAGAAGTGTGGCCTTAAAGAATAAAGCCTCAGAAATATCTTCCAAAGTTGATTTACACCAAATTACGTAGAAAGACATGCTGCTAGTCTCAGCCCATCTGAAAAAGTGACATCTCTCAGGAAGTGGCAGTCAAATGAGCTTGGTTGCGTTGAGAGCAGCACTTCAGAACTGCATGGGTGCCACTGGAGTAAACGTCTCTTCTCTTGTCAACTCCTCGACCTCTTTTCACCATGATAAACACCTTTCACAGTAGCTACAACCCCCCACCGGTGCCTCCACGCGCAGGATACAAGAAAGCCCAGCCATCGGGAAACACACCTTTAGTCAAGTTTTTGTCAGTGATGCTACTGCTGTTAATGACGCTGACCTTCGGAGGCTTCCTCTACCTGTTCCAGAAAGTCAACGGGGTATGAACCGATTTCTCTTGTATTTACTGCAGGCCACAAACAGGGGAAAACTATTATTTAAAATGATTTAAATTCACATTTATATGTTTTTTTTATATGGTAGTTTGCTTAGTAAATAATTTTAAACAAAAAAAATATAAATATTTCATTGAAAGCTACAACTCAAAGGCATTTTTAAGTTTAAAGAGATATTTGCAATTATTACTTAAATTTTACTGCAAATTTCTGAGTGAAAATTGTTTTACAGTAAATACACAATTTTTATTTTCAGTGTAATTCACGTCCAATTAAATATTTCATATAGTCATTTTGCTAATAATATTATTAGTTTTCTTTTTATTAAGATTCTCTTGCAGTTCTTATAGTTTAAATTAGTTTTTTGAATTTTGAAGGTTTTTACATATTCCATTAATAAATTTTATTGAAAGACAATTTTTATGTAATGCATGTCAATGTTTAAAAATGTTTTTTTAATTTGATAAATTTATAAACATTTACTTGGGTCCCTGCTGTCCCTTTATATACAGTAGTTAACATTAAAACAATCTGTAAGAAATAAAAATGTAGATTTCCATTGTTATTTATGTAGATAAAGCAAGAAATTTACTACCATGGGATGATATTATGAATATTATGCTTATACACTGTAAATTCGAATAATTTAAGCTAACTAAAATCATTTAAAGCCATTTAAGTTCAAAAACTAATCCTAATGAGTACTGTGAACTCATTGAGTAAACGAAGCAATTTGAGCACAGTAAAACCCAGTAAGTTAAGGCAACTTAAACCGTTTGAGGAAACCGATTGCTACAAATCATTTGAATAAAATAAAGGAATCTGTATGAGTAGTGTAAACTTACCCCATTTAAGTTGAAGTAATGAGGTATTTAATTAACTCATTATTCAACGCTGAGTTCAAAACTCTTTTCAAATGAGTTGAATTAACTTTCAATCAAATTTGAGTTAACTACACTCATGTCATTTGATTAAAGTTGACTGTCGGGTTTTACAGTGTAATAGATAAATGAATGTTTTAATATGTTTTAATTTGATAAGATTATACATATTTACTAAGGTTCCTGCTGGAAAAAAGTTACAAAATTATTTATTTACATATCAAGTTAAAAATAAGTATTTTAGTACATTTAAAAAAAGAAAATCTTCAACCCATAATATATAAATTTTGTTATAAGGTATGAGAAACAATGTGGTTTTTGGCTAAATCAATACTAAGGTGTATTACTTTAAATTTTAACACTAAGCTTATTTAATTATCAATGTTAAATGTGACTTCCCATCAAGTGTGCATAAATATTTCGAAATTGTACTTTTTTCAATTGAACCAAAATTATTTACAAGAATGCATCCTAAAATCTGTGAGGTTGTAAATGATGTGCTCTCGCATGTTAAGCGCTGAGCTGAAATCTTAGTAGTGTTTTTTTTAACACAGACAGAAACAGTTAAGTTTAAAAGACTCTGAGGCCAGATCTCATTGGTGTATTTCCTGAGTTCTGTGGTTTGATGAACAGGGCAGCAGTGCAGCGCATCAAAGAAACAAAGCAAACAAAAAACAACATTTATGTCTTGAGCGGAAACTAAAACCAAATTGCACTTCAAATTATGCAATCTCATTGAATGAGTTATACTGGATGTCAAAAGTGTGACTCAATAATTAAAATGAGTTCCACTACATGGAAACATTGCTTTTCTAAGTAACGAATAATGTAACGCATTCGGTTTTAAAAAATAATGTAATAATATTTGAGTTACTTTTTACTTTAGTTAATTCACTTTTAAAATTTGCTAAATTAAAA